>NC_143546.1:5821974-5839474 GCF_031878675.1 Megascapheus bottae
AGGTTTAGTGTTAGGGTTAGGGTTAGGGTTAGGGTTAGGATTAGGGGTAGGGTTAGGGTTAGGGTTAGGGTTAGGTTTAGGATTAAGGTTTGGGTTAAGGTTAGGGTTAGGGTTAGGGAAACGGTAAAGGTTATGGTTAGGTGTAGGGTTAGGGTTAGGTTTAGGGTTAGGGTTAGGATTAGGGTTAGGGTTAGGATTAGGGTTAGGGTTAGGGTTAGGATTAGGGTTAGGGTTAGGGTTTGCTCTTTCTGCTGGGCAACTTCTTTTCTAATCGGGATATTTCATCCTTCCTTGTTCAACTTCAGTGTACCTGCTTTTCTTTCTGCTTGGTTCTTCATCGAATACCATAGAGTGTCATGCATGCTGGATTTTGCCGGTGCATTCAATAGGGCATTGTTCTTTCTCCTGGGAACCTTCTTTTCTTCTTCCTCGTTCCAACTGGATTTGGCCGTTGAGCTTCCTACGGAATTGTTCGATCTGCTAAGATCGTTTTTGCCTAAGCTGGGTATTATATTTCCACCCACTGCATCTTCAGTGCATCCGCATCAGTGTACCTGGTTTTATATCTGCCTGGTCTCTGAGAAAGTACAATGGGGACCCTACTGCCACCGACAATGCTCTATCTGCTAGGAGTTGTTCGCTTAATGTGGTCGTTCATTGTCCCCTAAGCAGCTTCAAGGTGTCTGCTTTTACTTCTTGGAAGATTTCATCCTGGGTAATGGATACTGTATTTTGCCATTGCACCTCCTACAGCATTGCTCTTTCTGCTGAGGAACCTTTTGCCTAATAGGCATATTTTATCCTTCCTCGTTCAACTTCAGTGTACCTGCTTTTATTTCTGCGTGGTGCTTCATCTTGTACAACGGAGACAGAGCTACCATTGACATTGCTCTATCTAGTATGATTTGTTCTGTGTAAACCTGGTCATTTCTTCTACCACAAGTAACTTCAATGTATCTCGTTTCACTTCCTGGAGGTTTTCATAGAGTGTCATGGATACTGGATTTTGCCAGTGCAGTCAATAGGGCATTGCTCTTTCTGCTGGGAACCTTCTTGTCTTAGCGGGGCATTTTCTCCTTCCTCGTGTACCTGGTTTTATTTCTGCGTGGTCTCTGAGAAAGTACAATGGGGAGTCTACTGCCACCGACAATGCTCTATCTGCTAGGAGTTGTTCGGTTAACGTGGTCGTTCATTGTCCCCTAAGCAGCTTCAAGGTGTCTGCTTTCACTTCTTGGAAGATTTCATCCTGGGTAATGGATACTGTATTTTGCCGTTGAACCTCCTACGGCATTACTCTTTCTGCTGAGACCCTCTTGTCTAATCGGGTTATTTCATTCTTCCTCATTCAACTTCAATGTACCAGCTTTTATTTTGTCGTGGTCTCTGAGCAGGTGAAAGGGAGACTGTACTTCCACCGAGATTGCTCTATCTCCTAGAGTTGTTCTTGTGAACGTGGTCATTTCTTTGACCACCAGCAACTTCAGTGTACCTCGTGTTACTTCGAAGATTTCATACAGTGTAATTAGTACTGGATTTTGCCGTTGAGCTTCCTACGGAATTATTCGATCTCTTAAGATCGTTTTTGTCCAAGCGGGTATTATATTTCCCCCGCCTGCACCTTCAGTGTATCTGCTTCAGTGTACCTGGTTTTATTTCTGCCTGGTCTCTGAGCAAGCACAATGGGGACCCTACTGCCACCGACAAAGCTCTATCTGCTAGGAGTTGTTCGGTTAACGTGGTCGTTCATTGTCCCCTAAGCAGCTTCAAGGTGTCTGCTTTTACTTCTTGGAAGATTTCATCCTGGGTAATGGATACTGTATTTTGCCGTTGAACCTCCTACGGCATTGCTCTTTCTGCTGAGGAACCTCTTGCCTTCTAGGGATATTTTATCCTTCCTCGTTCAACTTCAGTGTACCTGCTTTTATTTCTGCGTGGTGCTTCCTCAAGTTCAACGGAGACTGAACTACCATTGACATTGTTCTATCTAGTATCATTTGTTCTGTGTAAACCTGGGCATTTCTGCTACCCCAAGTAACTTCAATGTATCTCGTTTCACTTCCTGGAGGTTTTCATAGAGTGTCATGGATGCTGGATTTTGCCGGTGCAGTCAATAGGGCATTGCTCTTTCTGCTGGGAACCTTCTTTTCTTCTTCCTCGTTCAAACTGGATTTGGCCGTTGAGCTTCCTACGGAATTGTTCGATCTGCTAAGATCGTTTTTGTCTAAGCAGGTATTATATTTCCCCCGCCGGCACCTTCAGTGTATCTGCTTCAGTGTGCCTGGTTTTATTACTGCCTGGTCTCTGAGCAAGTACAATGGGGACCCTACTGCCACCGATAATGCTCTATCTGCTAGGAGTTGTTAGGTTAACGTGGTCGTTCATTGTCCCCTAAGCAGCTTCAAGGTGTCTGCTTTTACTTCTTGGAAAATTTCATCCTGGGTAATGGATACTGTATTTTGCCGTTGCACCTCCTACGGCATTGCTCTTTCTGCTGAGGAACCTCTTGCCTAATAGGGATATTTTATCCTTCCTCGTTCAACTTCAGGGTACCGGCTTTTATTTCTGCGTGGTGCTTCATCCACTACAACCGAGACAGTACTACCACTCATATAGCTCTATCTGCTAAGAGTTGTTCTCTGTAGGCATGGTCATTTCTTCTACCACAAGCAACTTCAATGTATCTGGTTTTGGTGTTGGATGTTTTCATCCAGTGTAATGCTTACAGGATTTTGCAGTTTAAATTTCTAGTGCATTGCTCTTTCTGCTAAGCAGGTTGTTATATGCTTCCTCGTTCAACTTCAGTGTACCAGCTTTTATTTCTTCGTGGTCTCTGAGCAGGTAAAACGGATACTGTACTTCCACCGAGATTGCTCTATCTCCTAGAGTTGTTCTTGTGAACGTGGTCATAGAGTGTCATGGATACTGGATTTTGCCGGTGCAGTCAATAGGGCATTGCTCTTTCTCCTGGGAACCTTCTTGTCTTAGCGGGGCATTTTCTTCTTCCTCGTTCATCCTCAGTGTACCTGGTTTTATTTCTGCGTGGTGCTTCCTCAAGTTCAACGGAGACTGAACTACCATTGACATTGTTCTAGCTAGTATCATTTGTTCTGTGTAAACCTGGGCATTTCTGCTACCCCAAGTAACTTCAATGTATCTCGTTTCACTTCCTGGAGGTTTTCATAGAGTGTCATGGATGCTGGATTTTGCCGGTGCAGTCAATAGGGCATTGCTCTTTCTGCTGGGAACCTTCTTTTCTTCTTCCTCGTTCAAACTGGATTTGGCCATTGAGCTTCCTACGGAATTGTTCGATCTGCTAAGATCGTTTTTGTCTAAGCGGGTATTATATTTCCCCCGCCGGCACCTTCAGTGTATCTGCTTCAGTGTACCTGGTTTTATTTCTGCCTGGTCTCTGAGCAAGTACAATGGGGACCCTACTGCCCTCGACAATGCTCTATCTGCTAGGAGTTGTTCATTGTCCCCTAAGCAGCTTCAAGGTGTCTGCTTTTACTTCTTGGAAGATTTCATCCTGGGTAATGGATACTGTATTTTGCCGTTGAACCTCCTACGGCATTGCTCTTTCTGCTGAGGAACCTCTTGCCTACTAGGGATATTTTATCCTTCCTCGTTCAACTTCAGTGTACCTGCTTTTATTTCTGCGTGGTGCTTCCTCAAGTACAACGGAGACTGAACTACCATTGACATTGTTCTATCTAGTATCATTTGTTCTGTGTAAACCTGGGCATTTCTGCTACCCCAAGTAACTTCAATGTATCTCGTTTCACTTCCTGGAGGTTTTCATAGAGTGTCATGGATGCTGGATTTTGCCGGTGCAGTCAATAGGGCATTGCTCTTTCTGCTGGGAACCTTCTTTTCTTCTTCCTCGTTAGGGAAACGGTAAGAATTAGGGTTAGGGTTAGGGTTAGGGTTAGGGAAATGGTAAGGATTAGGGTTAGGGTTAGGGTTAGGGTTAGCGTTAGGGTTAGGGTTAGGATTAGGTTTAGAGTTAGGTTTAGGGTAAGGGTTAGCTTTAGGGTTAGGTTTAGGGTTGGGGTAAGGGTTAGGGTTAGGGTAGGGGAAGGGTGAGGGTTAGGGTTAGGCTTAGGGTTAGGGTTAGGGTTATGGTAAGGGTAAGGGTGAGGGTTTTGGTTAGGTTTAGGGTTAATGGGTTAGGGTTAGAGTTAGTGTTAGGGTTAGGGTTAGGGTTAGGTTTATGGTTAGGGTTAGGGTTAGGGTAAGGGTAAGGGTGAGGGTTAGGGTTAGGTTTAGGGTTAATGGGTTAGGGTTAGAGTTAGTGTTAGGGTTAGGGTTAGCGTTAGGGAAACGGTAAGGATTAGGGTTAGTGTTAGTGTTAAGGTTAGGGTTAGGGAAACGGTAAGGGTTAGGGTTAGGTTAGGGTTAGGGTTAAGGTTAGGTTTAGGGTTAGGGTTAGGGTTAAGGTTAGGTTTAGTGTTAGGGTTAGGGTTAGGGTTAGGTTTAGTGTTAGGTTTAGGGTTAGGATTAGGGTTAGGGAAACGGTAACGGTTAGGGTTAGGGTTAGGGTTAGGGTTAGCGTTAAGGTTAGGTTTAGGGTTAGGGTTAGGGAAACGGTAATGGTTAGGTGTAGGCTTACGGTTAGGGTTAGCGTTAGGGTTAGGGTAAGGGTTAGGATTAGGGTAAGGGTAAGGGTTATGGATAGGGCTAGGGTTAGGGTTAGCGAAACGGTAAGGGTTAGGGTTAGGGAAACGGTAAGGGTTAGGGTTAGGGTTAGGGTTAGGGTTAGGGTTAGGGTTAGGATTCGGGGTAGAGTTAGGGTTAGGGAAACGGTAAGGGTTACGGTTAGGGTTAGGGTTAGGGTTAGGGTTAGGGTTTGGGTTAGGGTTAGGTTTTGAGTTATGGTTAGGTTTAGAGTTAGGGATACGCCAAGGGTTATGGATACGGTTCGGGTGAGGGTTAGGTTCAGGGTTAGGGTTCGGGTTCGGGTTAGGGTTAGGGTTAGGGAAATCCCTACCTCTAGGTGTCTGCTTTTACTTCTTGGAAAATTTCATCCTGGGTAATGGATACTGTATTTTGCCGTCGCACCTCCTACGGCATTGCTCTTTCTGCTGAGGAACCTCCTGCCTAATAGGGATATTTTATCCTTCCTCATTCAACTTCAGTGTACCTGCTTTTATTTCTTCTTGGTGCTTCATCCACTACAACCGAGACAGTACTACCACTCATATAGCTCTATCTGCTAAGAGTTGTTCTCTGTAGGCGTGGTCATTTCTTCTACCACAAGCAACTTCATTGTATCTGGTTTTGGTGTTGAACATTTTCATCCAGTGTAATGCTTACAGGATTTTGCAGTTTAAATTTCTACTGCATTGCTCTTTCTGCTAAGCAGGTTGTTATATGCTTCCTCGTTCAACTTCAGTGTACCAGCTTTTATTTCTTCGTGGTCTCTGAGCAGGTACAAAGGAGACTGTACTTCCACCGAGATTGCTCTATCCCCTAGAGTTGTTCTTGTGAAAGTGGTCATAGAGTGTCATGGATACTGGATTTTGCCGGTGCAGTCAATAGGGCATTGCTCTTTCTGCTGGGAACCTTCTTGTCTTAGCGGGGCATTTTCTTCTTCCTCGTTCATCCTCAGTGTACCTGGTTTTATTTCTGCGTGGTCTCTGAGCAAGTGCAATGGGGAGTCTACTGCCACCGACAATGCTCTCTCTGCTAGGAGTTTTTCGGTTAACGTGGTCGTTCATTGTCCCCTAAGCAGCTTCAAGGTGTCTGCTTTCACTTCTTGGAAGATTTCCTCCTGGGTAATGGATACTGTATTTTGCCGTTGAACCTCCTACGGCATTACTCTTTCTGCTGAGACCCTCTTGTCTAATCGGGATATTTCATTCTTCCTCGTTCAACTTCAGTGTACCAGCTTTTATTTGGTCGTGGTCTCTGAGCAGGTAAAAGGGAGACTGTACTTCCACCGAGATTGCTCTATCTCCTAGAGTTGTTCTTGTGAACGTGGTCATTTCTTTGACCACCAGCAACTTCAATGTACCTCGTGTTACTTCGAGGATTTCATACAGTGTAATTGGTACTGGATTTTGCCGTTGAGCTTCCTACGGAATTATTCGATCTCCTAAGATCGTTTTTGTCCAAGCGGGTATTATATTTCCCCCGCCTGCACCTTCAGTGTATCTGCTTCACTGTACTGGTTTTATTTCTGCGTGGTCTCCGAGCAAGTGCAATGGGGAGTCTACTGCCACCGACAATTCTCTATGTGCTAGGAGTTGTTCGGTTAACGTGGTCATTCATTGTCCCCTAAGCAGCTTCAAAGTGTCTGCTTTTACTTCTTGGAAGATTTCTTCCTGGGTAATGGATACTGTATTTTGCCGTTGAACTTCCTACGGCATTACTCTTTCTGTTGAGGACCCTCTTGTCTAATCGGGTTATTTTATTCTTCCTCGTTCAACTTCAGTGTACCTGCTTTTATTTCTGCGTGGTGCTTCCTCAAGTACAACGGAGAGTGAACTACCATTGACATTGTTCTATCTAGTATCATTGGTTCTGTGTAAACCTGGGCATTTCTGCTACCTCAAGTAATTTCAATGTATCTCGTTTCACTTCCTGGAGGTTTTCATAGAGTGTCATGGATTTTGCTGTTGTACTCCCTACAGCATTGCTCTTTCTCCTAACAACCTTCTTGTCTAAGCGGGGTATTTTATTCTTCCTCTTTCAACTTCAATGTACCTGCTTTTATTTCGTCGTGGTGTCTGAGCATGTACAACGAACAGTCTACTGCTCCCTATCTGGTAGGAGTTGTTCGGTTAACGTGGTCGTTCATTGTCCCCTAAGCAGCTTCAAGGTGTCTGCTTTTACTTCTTGGAAGATTTCATCCTGGTTAATGGATACTGTATTTTGCCGTTGCACCTCCTACGGCATTGCTCTTTCTGCTGAGGAACCTCGTGCATAATAGGGATATTTTATCCTTCCTCGTTCAACTTCAGTGTACCTACTTTTATTTCTGCGTGGTGCTTCATCCACTACAACCGAGACAGTACAACCACTCATATAGCTCTATCTGCTAAGAGTTGTTCTTTCTGCTAAGCAGGGTATTATATTCTTCGTCGTTCAACTTCAGTGTAACAGCTTTTATTTCGTCGTGGTCTCTGAGCAGGTACAAGGGAGACTGTACTTCCACCGAAATTGCTCTATCTCCTAGAGTTTTTCTTGTGAACGTGGTCATTTCTTTGACCACAAGCAACTTCAATGTATCTCGTGTTGCTTCGATGATTTCACCCAATGTAATTGGTACTGGATTTTGCCGTTGAACTTCGAAGGAATTGTTCGATCTTCTAAGATCGTGTTTGTCTAAGCGGGGTATTTTGTTTTTCCCCCTGTACCTTCAGTGTACCTGGTTTTATTTCTGCGTGGTCTCTGAGCAAGTGCAATGGGGAGTCTACTGCCACCGACAATGCTCTATGTGCTAGGAGTTGTTCGGTTAACGTGGTCGTTCATTGTCCCCTAAGCAGCTTCAAGGTGTCTGCTTTTACTTCTTGGAAGATTTCATCCTGGGTAATGGATACTGTATTTTGCCGTTGCACCTCCTACGGCATTGCTCTTTCTGCTGAGGAACCTTGTGCCTAATAGGGATATTTTATCCTTCCTCGTTCAACTTCAGTGTACCAGCTTTTATTTCGTCGTGGTCTCTGAGCAGGTACAAGGGAGACTTTACTTCCACCGAAATTGCTCTAACATGGTCATTTCTTTGACCAACAACTTCAATGTATCTCGTGTTGCTTCGAGGATTTCACCCAATGTAATTGGTACTGGATTTTGCCGTTGAACTTCGACGGAATTGTTCGATCTGCTAAGATCGTGTTTGTCTAAGCGGGGGTATTTTATTTTTCCCCCTATACCTTCAGTGTATCTGCTTTTATTTCAGCGTGGTGCTTCATCTTGTACAACGGAGACAGAGCTACCATTGACATTGCTCTATCTAGTATGATTTGTTCTGTGTAAACCTGGTCATTTCTTCTACCACAAGTAACTTCAATGTATCTCGTTTCACTTCCTGGAGGTTTTCATAGAGTGTCATGGATACTGGATTTTGCCAGTGCAGTCAATAGGGCATTGCTCTTTCTGCTGGGAACCTTCTTGTCTTAGCGGGGCATTTTCTTCCTCCTCGTTCAAACTCAGTGTACCTGGTTTTATTTCTGCGTGGTCTCTGAGCAAGTACAATGGGGAGTCTCCTGCCACCGACAATGCTCTATCTGCTAGTTGTTCGGTTAACGTGGTCGTTCATTGTCCCCTAAGCAGCTTCAAGGTGTCTGCTTTTACTTCTTGGAAGATTTCATCCTGGGTAATGGATACTGTATTTTGCCGTTGAACCTCTTACGGCATTACTCTTTCTGCTGAGGACCCTCTTGTCTAATCGGGATATTTTATTCTTCCTCGTTCAACTTCAGTGTACCTGCTTTTATTCCTGCGTGGTGCTTCATCCTTTACAACCGAGATATTACTACCACTCATATAGCTCTATCTGCTAAGAATTGTTCTGTGTAGGCGTGGTCAGGGTTAGGGTTAGGTTTAGGGTTAGGGTTAGGGTTAGGGAAACGGTAAGGGTTAGGGTTAGGTTTAGGGTTAGGGTTAGGGTTAGCTTTAGGGTTAGGTTTGGGTTAGGGTTAGGGTTAGGGAAGCGGTAAGGGTGAGGGTTATGGTTAGGGTTAGGGTTAGGGTTAGGGTAAGGGTTCGGGTTAGGGTTAGAGTTAGGGAAATGGTAACGGTTCGGGTTAGGTTTAGGGTTAGAGTTAGGGTTAGGGTTAGGGTTATGTTTAGTGTTAGGGTTAGGGTTAGGGAAACGGTAAGGGTTAGAGTTAGGGTTAGGGTTAGGTTTAGGGTTAGGGTTAGGCCTAGGGTTAGGGAAACGATAAGGGTTAGGGTTAGGGTTAGTGTTAGGTTTAGGGTTAGGGTTAGGGAAACGGTAACGGTTGGGTTCGGATTAGGGTTACGGTTAGGGTTAGGGTTAGCATTAGAGATAGGGTTAGGGTTACGTTTAGGGTTAGGGTTAGGGTTAGGGAAACGGTAAGGGTTAGAGTTAGGGTTAGGGTTAGGGTTAGGGAAACGGTAAGGGCTAGGGTTAGGGTTAGAGTTAGGTTTATGTTTAGGGTTAAGTTTAGGGTTAGGGTTAGGGTTAGGGTTAGGTTTAGTGTTAGGGTTAGGGTTAGGGTTAGGGAAAGGTAAGGGTTAGGGTTAGGGTTAGGTTTAGGTTTAGGGTTAGGGATAGGGAAACAGTAAGGTTTAGGGTTAGGTTTAGGGTTAGGGTTAGGGTTAGTGTTAGGATTAGGGTTAGGGTTACTTTTGGGGTTAGGGTTAGGGATAGGGTTAGGATTAGTGTAAGGGTTGGGGTTAGGGTTAGGGTTAGGGTTAGGGTTAGGTTTAGGGTTAGGGTTAGGGTTAGGTTTAGGGAAACGGTAAGGGTTAGGGTTAGAATAAGGGTTAGGCTAGGGTTAGGGAAACGGTAAGGTTTAGGGTTAGGGTTAGGGTTACGTTTAGGGATAGGGTTAGCGTTAGGGTTAGGGAAACGGTAAGGGTTAGAGTTAGGATTAGGGTTAGCGTTAGGGTAAGGGTCAGGGTTAGGTTTAGGCTTAGCGTTAGGGTTAGGGTTAGGGATAGGGTTAGGGTTAGGATTAGGTTTAGGGTTAGGGTTAGGATTAGGGAAACGGTAAGGGTTAGGGTTAGGGTTAGGGTTAGGTTTAGGCTTAAGCGTTAGGGTTAGGGTTAGGGTTAGGGATAGGGTTAGGGCTAGGGTTAGGTTTAGGGTTAGGGTTAGGGTTAGGGAAACGATAAGGGTTAGGGTTAGGGTTAGGGTTAGGGTTACGTTTAGGGTTAGGGTTAAGGTTAGTGTTAGGTTTAGTGTTAGGGTTAGGGTTAGGGTTAGCGTTAGGGTCAGGTTTGGGTTAGGGTTAGGGTTAGGGAAGCAGTAGGGTGAGGGTTATGATTAGGGTTAGGGTTAGGGTTAGGTTTAGTGTTAGGGTTAGGGTTAGGTTTAGGCTTAAGCGTTAGGGTTAGGGTTAGGGTTAGGGATAGGGTTAGGGCTAGGGTTAGGTTTAGGGTTAGGGTTAGGGTTAGGGAAACGGTAAGGGTTAGAGATAGGGTTAGGGTTAGGGTTAGGGAAACGGTAAGGGCTAGAGTTAGGGTTAGAGTTAGGTCTAGGTTTAGGGTTAAGTTTAGGGTTAGGGTTAGGGTTAGGGTTAGGTTTAATGTTAGGGTTAGGGTTAGGGTTAGGGAAATGGTAAGGTTTAGGGTTAGGGTAGGTTTAGGTTTAGGGTTAGGGTTAGGGAAACGGTAAGGGTTAGGGTTAGGTTTAGCGTTAGGGTTAGGGTTAGGGTTAGGTTTGGGGTTAGGGTTAGGGATAGGGTTAGAATTAGTGTAAGGGTTGGGGTTAGGGTTAGGGTTAGTGTTAGGGTTAGGGTTAGGTTTAGGGTTAGGATTAGGGTTAGGTTTAGGGAAACGGTAAGGGTTAGGGTTAGAATTAGGGTTAGGCTAGGGTTAGGGAAACGGTAAGGGTTAGGGTTAGGGTTAGGGTTACGTTTAGGGTTAGGGTTAGCATTAGGGTTAGGGAAACGGTAAGGGTTAGAGTTAGGGTTAGGGTTAGTGTTAGGGTAAGGGTTAGGGTTAGGTTTAGGCTTAGCGTTAGGGTTAGGGTTAGGGATAGGGTTAGGGTTAGTGTTAGGTTTAGGGTTAGGGTTAGGATTAGGGAAACGGTAAGGGTTAGGGTTAGGGTTAGGTTTAGGTTTAGGCTTAGCGTTAGGGTTAGGGTTAGGGATAGGGTTAGGGCTAGGGTTAGGTTTAGGGTTAGGGTTAGGGAAACGGTAAGGGTTAGGGTTAGGGTTAGGGTTAGGGTTATGTTTAGGGTTAGGGTTAAGATTAGTGTTAGGGTTAGTGTTAGGGTTAGCGTTAGGGTCAGGTTTGGGTTATGGTTAGGGTTAGGGAAGCGGTAGGGTGAGGGTTATGTTTAGGGTTAGGGTTAGGGTTAGGTTTAGTGTTAGGGTTAGGGTTAGGGTTAGGGACACTGTAAGGGTTAGGGTTAGGGTAAGGGTTAGGGTTAGGGTTAGAGTTAGGGAAACGGTAATGGTTCGGGTTAGGTTTAGGGTTACGGTTAGGGTTAGGGTTAGGGTTAGGGAAACGGTAAGGGTTAGGGTTAGGGTTAGCGTTAGGTTTAGGGTTAGGGTTAGGGAAACGGTAAGGGTTAGGGTTAGAGTTAGGTTTAGGTTTAGGGTTAGGTTTAGGCTTAGCGTTAGGGTTAGGGTTAGTGTTAGGGTTAGGGTTAGGTTTAGGGTTAGGATTAGGGTTAGGTTTAGGGAAACGGTAAGGGTTAGGGTTAGAATTAGGGTTAGGCTAGGGTTAGGGAAACGGTAAGGGTTAGGGTTAGGGTTAGGGTTACGTTTAGGGTTAGGGTTAGCATTAGGGTTAGGGAAACGGTAAGGGTTAGAGTTAGGGTTAGGGTTAGTGTTAGGGTAAGGGTTAGGGTTAGGTTTAGGCTTAGCGTTAGGGTTAGGGTTAGGGATAGGGTTAGGGTTAGTGTTAGGTTTAGGGTTAGGGTTAGGATTAGGGAAACGGTAAGGGTTAGGGTTAGGGTTAGGTTTAGGTTTAGGCTTAGCGTTAGGGTTAGGGTTAGGGATAGGGTTAGGGCTAGGGTTAGGTTTAGGGTTAGGGTTAGGGAAACGGTAAGGGTTAGGGTTAGGGTTAGGGTTAGGGTTATGTTTAGGGTTAGGGTTAAGATTAGTGTTAGGGTTAGTGTTAGGGTTAGCGTTAGGGTCAGGTTTGGGTTATGGTTAGGGTTAGGGAAGCGGTAGGGTGAGGGTTATGTTTAGGGTTAGGGTTAGGGTTAGGTTTAGTGTTAGGGTTAGGGTTAGGGTTAGGGACACTGTAAGGGTTAGGGTTAGGGTAAGGGTTAGGGTTAGGGTTAGAGTTAGGGAAACGGTAATGGTTCGGGTTAGGTTTAGGGTTACGGTTAGGGTTAGGGTTAGGGTTAGGGAAACGGTAAGGGTTAGGGTTAGGGTTAGCGTTAGGTTTAGGGTTAGGGTTAGGGAAACGGTAAGGGTTAGGGTTAGAGTTAGGTTTAGGTTTAGGGTTAGGTTTAGGCTTAGCGTTAGGGTTAGGGTTAGGGATAGGGGTAGGGTTAGGGTTAGGGTTAGGGAAACGTTAAGGGTTAGGGAAACGGTCAAGGTCATGGTTAGGTTTAGGGTTAGGGTTAGGGTTAGGATTAGGGTTAGGGAAACGGTAAAGGTCATTGTTAGGTTTAGGGTTAGGGTAAGGTTTAGGGTTAGGGTTAGGGTTAGGGTTTGGGTTAGAGTTAGCGTTTGGGTTAGGGTTAGGGTTTGCTCTTTCTGCTGGGGAACTTCTTGTCTAATTGGGATATTTCATCCTTCCTTGTTCAACTTCAGTGTACCTGCTTTTATTTCTGCTTGGTTATGGTTAGGTTTAGCGTTAGGGTCAGGGTTAGGGTTAGGTTTAGGGTTAGGGAAACGGTAAGGGCTAGGGTTAGGGTTAGGGTAAGGTTTATGTTTAGGGTTAAGTTTAGGGTTAGGGTTAGGGTTAGGTTTAGTTTTAGGGTTAGGATTAGGGTTAGGGAAACTGTAAGGGTTAGGGTTAGGGTTAGGGAAACGGTAAGGGTTAGGGTTAGGTTTAGGGTAGGGTTAGGATTAGGGTTAGCCTTAGGGTTAGGGTTAGGTTTAGGGTTTGGGTTAGGGTTAGGTTTAGGGTTAGGGTTAGGGTTAGGGTTAGGTAAATGGTAAGGGTTAGGGTTAGGGTTAGGGTTAGGGTTAGGGTTACATTTACGGTTAGGTTTAGTGTTAGGGTTAGGAAACGGTAAGGGTAAGGGTTAGGGTTAGGGTTATGTTTATGGTTAGGGTTACGGTAAGGGTAATGGTTAGGGTTAGGGTTAGGGTTAAGGTTAGGGCTAGAGTTAGGGTTAGGGTTAGGGTTGGAGTTAGGTTTAGGGTTAGGGGTAGGGTTAGGGAAACGGTAGGTGTTAGGGTTAGCCTTAGGGTTAGAGTTAGGGAAACGGTAAGGGTTAGGGTTAGGGTTAGGGTTAGGGTTAGGTTTAGGTTTAGGGTTAGGGTTAGGGATAGGGAAACGGTAGGGGTTAGGGTTAGGTTTAGGATTAGGGTTAGGTTTAGGGTTAGGATTAGGTTTAGATTTAGGCTTAGGGTTACGGTTAGGTTAGGGAAATGGTAAGGGTTAGGTTAGGGTTAGGGGTAGGGTTAGGTTTAGGGTAAGGGTAAGGGTTGAGGTAAGGGTTGGGGTTAGGGTTAGTGTTAGGGTGAGGGTTAGTGTTAGGGTTAGGGTAGGGTTAGGGAAATGGTAAGGGTTAAGGTTAGGGTTAGCCTTAGGGTTAGGGTTAGGGTTTGGGTTAAGTGTAGGGATAGAGTTAGGGTTAGGTTTAGGGTTAGGGTTAGGTTTAGGTTTAGGGTTGGGGTTAGGGAAACGGTAAGGGTTACGGTTAGAATTAGGGTTAGGACTAGGGTTAGGGAAACGGTAAGGGTTAGGGTTAGGGTTAGGGTTAGGTTTAGGGTAGGGGTTAGGATTAGGGTTAGGGTTAGCGTTAGCTTTAGTGTTAAGGTTAGAGTAAGAGTTAGGGTTAGGGTTAGCGTTAGGGTTAGGTTTAGGGTTAGGGTTGGGGTCAGGTTTAGGGTTAGGGTTAGGGTTAGGGAAATGGTAACGGTTCGGCTTAGGTTTAGGTTTAGGGTTAGGGTTAGGGTTAGCGTTAGGGTTAGGGTTAGGGTTAGGTTTGGGGTTAGGGTTATGGTTAGCGTTAGGATTAGTGTAAGGGTTGGGGTTAGGTTTAGGGTTAGGGTTAGGTTTAGGGTTAGGGTTAGATTTAGGGTTAGGGTTAGGTTTAGGGAAACGGTAAGGCTTAGGGTTAGAATTAGGGTTAGGCTAGGGTTAGGGAAACCGTAAGGGTTAGGGTTAGGGTTAGGGTTAGGGAAAGGGTTAGGGTTAGGGTTATGGTTACGTTTAGGGTTAGGGTTAGCGTTAGGGTTAGGGAAACTGTAAGGGTTAGAGTTCGGGTTAGGGTTAGGGTTTGGGTAAGGGGTAGGGTTAGGTTTAGGCTTAGCGTTAGGGTTAGGGTTAGGGATAGGATTAGGGTTAGGGTTAGGTTTAGGGTTAGGGTTAGGATTAGGGAAACGGTAAGGGTTAGGGTGAGGGTTAGGGTTAGGGTTAGGTTTAGGCTTAGCGTTAGGGTTAGGGTTAGGGATAGGGTTAGGGCTAGGGTTAGGTTTAGGGTTAGGGTTAGGGTTAGGGAAACGGTAAGGGTTAGGGTTAGGGTTAGTGTTAGGGTTACGTTTAGGGTTAGGGTTAAGGTTAGTGTTAGGTTTAGTGTTAGGGTTCGGGTTAGGGTTAGTGTTAGGGAAACGATAAGGATTATGGTTAGGGTTAGGCTTAGGGTTAGGGTTAGGGTTAGGTTTAGGTTTAGGGATAGGGTTAGGGTTACATTTAGGGTTAGGATTAGGGTTAGGGTTAGGGAAAAGGTGAGGGTTAGGGTTAGGGTTAGGGTAAGGGTTAGGGTTAGGGTTAGGTTTAGGGTTAGGGTTAGGGTTACGTTTAGGGTTAGGGTTAGGTTTAGGGAAACGGTAAGGGTTAGGGTTAGAATTAGCGTTAGGCTAGGGTTAGGGAAACGGTAAGGGTTAGGGTTAGGGTTAGGGTTAGGGAAAGGGTTAGGGTTAGGTTTAGGGTTAGGGTTATTGTTAGGGAAACGGTAACGGTTCGGGTTAGGTTTAGGGTTAGGGTTAGGGTTAGGTAAGGGTTAGGGTTAGGTTTAGCTTAGGGTTAGGGTTAGGGTTAGGGTTAGGGAAATGGTAACGGTTCGGGTTAGGTTTACGTTTACGGTTAGGGTTAGGGTTAGGTTTAGGATTAGGAAAACGGTAATGGTTAGGGTTAGGTTTAGGGTTAGAGTTAGGGTTAAGTTTAGGGTTTGGGTTAGGGTTAGGTTTAGGGTTAGGGTTAGGGTTAGGGTTAGGGAAACGGTAAGGGTTAGGGTCCGGTTAGGGGTAGGGTTAGGTTTAGGGTAAGGGTAAGGTTTAGGGTTAGGGTTAGTGTTAGGGTGAGGGTTAGGGTTAGGGTTTGGGTAGGGTTAGGGAAACGGTAATGGTTAAGGATAGGGTTAGCGTTAGGGTTAGGTTTAGGGTTGGGTTTAAGTTTAGGGTTCGGGTTAGGGTTAGGTTTAGGGTTAGGGAAACGGTAAGGGTTAGCGGTAGGGTTATGGTTAGGGTTAGGGTTAGGTTTAGAGTTAGGGTTAGTTTTAGGTTTAGGGTTAGTGTTAGGGTTAGGGAAACGGTAAGGGTTACGGTTAGGGTTAGGGTAAGGGTTAAGGTTATGGTTAGGTTTAGTGTTAGGGTTAGTGTTAGGGTTAGGGTTAGGAAAACGGTAAGGGTAATGGTTAGGGTAAGGGTGATGTTTATGGTTCGGGTTACGATAAGGGTAATGGTTAGGGTTAGGGTTAGGGTTAAGGTTAGTGTTAGAGTTAGGTTTAAGGTTAGGGTTAGGGTTAGGGAAACGGTAAGTGTTAGGGTTAGGTTGAGGGTTAGGGTTAGGGTTAGGGTTAGTGTTAGGGTTAGGGTTAGTTTTAGGGTTAGGGTTAGGTTTAGGTTTAGGGTTAGGCTTAGGGTTAGGCTTATGGTCAGGGAAACGGTATGGGTAAGGGTTAGGGTTAGGGTTATGTTTAGGGTTAGGGTTAGGGTAAGGTTAAGGGTTAGGGTTATGGTTATGCTTATGGTTAGGGTTAGCGTTAGGGTTAGGGTTAGGGTTAGGGTTAGGTTTAGGGTTAGGGAAACGGTAAGGGTTAGGGTTAGGTTTAGGGTTAGGGTTAAGGTTAGGCTTAGGGATAGGGAAATGGTAAGGGTTAGGGTTAGGGTTAGGGTTAGGTTTAGGGTTAGAGTTAGTTTTAGGTTTAGGTTTAGGGTTAGGGTTAGGGTTAGGGAAACGCTAAGGGTTAGGGTTAGGGGTAGGGGTAGGGTTAGGTCTAGGGTAAGGGTAAGGGTTAGGATTAGGGTTAGTGTTAGGGTAAGGGTTAGGGTTTGGGATAGGGCTAGGGTTAGGTTTAGAGTTAGGGTTAGGGAAACGGTAACGGTTCAGGTTAGGTTTAGGGTTAGGGTTAGGTTTAGGTTTAGGGTTAGGGTTAGGGTTAGGGTTAGGATTATGGTAAGGGTTAGGGTTTGGTTTAGGGTTAGGGTTAGGTTTAGGTTTAGCGTTAGAGTTAGGGTTAGGGTTAGGGTTAGGGTTAGGCTTAGCGTTAGGGTTAGGGGTAAGGTTAGGGTTAGGGTTAGGGAAACGGTAAGGGTTGGGTTAGGGTTAGGGTTAGGGTTAGGGTTAGGGATAGGGTTAGGGTTAGGGTTAGGGAAACGGTAAGGTTTAGGGTTAGGTTTAGGGTTAGAGTTAGGGTTAGCGTTAGGGTTACGGTTAGGGTTAGGGTTAGGATTAGGGTTAGGTTTAGGGTTAGGGTGAGGGAAACGGTAAGGGTTAGGGTTAGGGTTAGGTTTAGGGTTAGGGTTAGGGTTAGGGTTAGGTTTAAGGTTAGGGTTAGGGAAACGGTAAGGGTTAGCGTTAGGTTTAGGGTTGGGGTTAGGTTTAGGTTTAGGGTTAGAATTAGGTTTAGGGTTAGGATTAGGGTTAGGTTTAGTGTTAGGGTTAGGGTTAGGGTGAGGGAAACGGTAAGGGTTAGGGTTAGGGTTAGGGTAAAGGTTAGGGTTACGGTTAGGTTTTGTTATGGTTAGTGTTAGGGTTAGTGTTAGGAAAACGGTAAGGGTAAGGGTTAGGGTAAGGGTTATGTTTATGATTAGGGTTACGGTAAGGGTAATGGTTAGGGTTAGGGTTAGGGTAAAGTTTAGGGTTAGAGTTAGGGTTAGGGTTAGAGTTAGGGTTAGGGTTAGTTTTAGGGTTAGGGTTAGGGTGAGGGTAAGGGTAAGCTTTAGGGTTATGGTTATGGTTAGGGTTAGGGTTAGCGTTAGGGTTAGGGTTCGGGTTAGGTTTAGGTTTAGGGTTAGGGTTAGGGTTAGGAAAACGGTAAGGGTTAGGGTTAGGGTTAGGGTTAGGGATAGGGTTAGGGTTAGGGTTAGGGAAACGGTAAGGGTTAGCGTTAGGTTTAGGGTTAGGGTTAGGGTTAGCGTTAGGGTTAGGGTTAGGGTTAGGGTTCGGATTAGGTTTATGGTTCGTGTTAGGGTTAGGTTTAGGGTTAGGGAAACGGTAAGGGTTAGGGTTAGGGTTAGGATTAGGTTTAGGTTTAGGGTTAGGATTAGGTTTAGTGTTAGGGTTAGGGTTAGGTTTAGTGTTAGGGTTAGGGTTAGGGTGAGGAAAACGGTAAGGGTTAGGGTTACGGTTAGGTTTTGTTAGGGTTAGGGTTAGCGTTAGGGTTAGGAAAACGGTAAGGGTAAGGGTTAGGGTAAGGGTTATGTTTATGGTTAGGGTTACGGTAAGGGTAATGGTTAGGGTTAGGGTTAGGGTTAAGGTTAGGGTTAGAGTAAGGGTTAGGGTTAGTTTTAGG
>NC_143546.1:5851974-5859474 GCF_031878675.1 Megascapheus bottae
TTAGGGGTAGGGTTAGGGTTAGGATTAGGGTTCCGGTTAGGGGTAGGGGTAGGTGTACAATTAGGGTTAGGGTTAGGATTAGGGTTAGGGTTAGGGTTAGGGTTAGGGTTAAGGGTAGGGTTAGGGTTAGGGTTAGTGGTAGGGGTAGGGTTAGGGTTAGGGTTAGGGTTAGGTTAGAAGTAGGGTTAGGGTTTGGGTTTTAGGGTTAGGGTTAGCTTTAGGTTTAGGGCTGGGTTAGGGGTAGGGGTAGGGTTTGAGGTAGGGGTATTGTTATGGTTAGCGTACGGGTTAGGGGTATGGGTATGGGTACAGTTAGGGTTAGGTTTAGGATTAGGGTTAGGGTTAGGGTTAGGGTTTGGATTAGGGATAGGGTTAGAGTTAGGGTTAGGGTTAGGGTTAGGGGTAATGGTAGGGGTAGGTTTACGGGGAGTGATAGGTTAGGGTTAGTGTTAGGGTTAGGGTTAGGGTTGGGATAGGGTTAGGGTTAGGGTTTTAGGGTTAGGGTTAGGGGTAGGTGTAGGGTTAGGGTTAGGGTTAGGGTTCGTGGTGGGGTTAGGGTTAGTGGTAGGGGTATGGTTATGGTTAGGGTTCGGGTTAGGCGTAGGGGTACGGGTACAGTTAGGGTTAGGTTTAGGATTAGGGTTAGGGTTAGGGGTAGGGGTAGGGGTAGGGTTAGGGTTAGGTTTGGGGGTAGGGGTAGGGGTAGGGTTAGGGTTAGGGGTAGGGTAGGGGTAGGGTTATGGTTTGGGTTTTAGGGTTAGGGTTAGGGTTAGTGTTAGGGGTAGGGTTAGGGTTAGGGATAGGGTTAGGTTTAGCATTAGGTGTATTGGCTTGGGTTAGGTGTAGGGTTAAGCGTAGGGGTAGGGGAAGAGTTAGGTTAGGGTTAGGGGTAGGGTTAGTGTTAGGGTTAGGGGTAGGGGTAGGGGTAGGGTTATGGTTAGAATTAGGGTTAAGGGTAGGGTTAGGGTTAGGGTAGGGGTTTGGTTAGGGTTAGGGTTTTATGGTTAGGGTTAGGGGTAGGGTTAGGGTGAGGTTTAGGGAAACTGTTAAGGGTAGGGTTAGGGTTAGGGTTAGGGTGAAGGGTAGGGTTAGGGGTAGGGTTAGGGTTAGGGTTAGGGTTCGGTTTAGGGGTAGGGGTAGGGTTAGTGTTAGGCTTAGGGTTAGGGTTACGTTTAGGGGTACGGTTAGGGTTAGGTCAGGGTTAGGGTTAGTGGTAGGGGTAGGGTTGGGGTAGGGTTAGGGTTAGGGTTAGGGTTCGGTTTAGGGGTAGGGGTAGGGGTAGGGTTAGTGTTAGGCTTAGGGTTAGGGTTACGTTTAGGGGTACGGGTAGGGTTAGGTCAGGGTTAGGGTTAGTGGTAGGGGTAGGGTTAGGGGTAGGGTTAGGGTTACAGTTAGGGTTACTGGTAGGGGTAGGGTTAGGGGTATGTTTACGGTTAGGGTAATGGTTAGTGTTAGGGGTAGGGTTAGGTTTAGGGTTAGTGGTAGGGGTAGGTTTAGGGGTAGTGTTAGTGTTAGGGTTAGGGGTAGGGGTAGGGGTAGGGTTAGTGTTAGGGTTTTAGGGTTAGGGTTAGGGTTAGGGGTAGTGTTGGGGTTAGGGGTAGCATTAGGGTTAGGATTAGGGTTAGGTTAGGGGTAGGGGTAGGGGTAGGGTTATGGTTAGGATTAGGGTTAGGGGTAGGGTTAGGGTTAGGGTAGGGGTTGGGTTAGGGTTAGGGTTTTATGGTGAGGGTTAGGGGTAGGGTTAGGGTGAGGTTTAGGGAAACTGTTAAGGGTAGGGTTAGGGTTAGGGTTAGGGTGAAGGGTAGGGTTAGGGGTTAGTGTTAGGCTTAGGGTTAGGGTTACGTTTAGGGGTACGGTTAGGGTTAGGTCAGGGTTAGGGTTAGTGGTAGGGGTAGGGTTAGGGGTAGGGTTAGGGTTACAGTTAGGGTTACTGGTAGGGGTAGGGTTAGGGGTATGTTTAGGGTTAGGGTAAGGGTTAGTGTTAGGGTTAGTGTTAGGGGTAGGGTTAGTGGTAGGGGTAGGGTTAGGGTTAGGGTTAGGGCTAGGGTTAACTTAGGGGTAGAGTTAGGGGTAGGGTTAGGGTTAGGGTTAGGGTTCGGTTTAGGGGTAGGGGTAGGGTTAGTGTTAGGCTTAGGGTTAGGGTTACGTTTAGGGGTACGGTTAGGGTTAGGTCAGGGTTAGGGTTAGTGGTAGGGGTAGGGTTGGGGTAGGGTTAGGGTTAGGGTTAGGGTTCGGTTTAGGGGTAGGGGTAGGGGTAGGGTTAGTGTTAGGCTTAGGGTTAGGGTTACGTTTAGGGGTACGGGTAGGGTTAGGTCAGGGTTAGGGTTAGTGGTAGGGGTAGGGTTAGGGGTAGGGTTAGGGTTACAGTTAGGGTTACTGGTAGGGGTAGGGTTAGGGGTATGTTTAGGGTTAGGGTAATGGTTAGTGTTAGGGGTAGGGTTAGGTTTAGGGTTAGTGGTAGGGGTAGGTTTAGGGGTAGTGTTAGTGTTAGGGTTAGGGGTAGGGGTAGGGTTAGTGTTAGGGTTTTAGGGTTAGGGTTAGGGTTAGGGGTAGTGTTGGGGTTAGGGGTAGCATTAGGGTTAGGGTTAGGGTTAGGTTAGGGGTAGGGGTAGGGGTAGGGTTATGGTTAGGATTAGGGTTAGGGGTAGGGTTAGGGTTAGGGTAGGGGTTGGGTTAGGGTTAGGGTTTTATGGTGAGGGTTAGGGGTAGGGTTAGGGTGAGGTTTAGGGAAACTGTTAAGGGTAGGGTTAGGGTTAGGGTTAGGGTGAAGGGTAGGGTTAGGGGTTAGTGTTAGGCTTAGGGTTAGGGTTACGTTTAGGGGTACGGTTAGGGTTAGGTCAGGGTTAGGGTTAGTGGTAGGGGTAGGGTTAGGGGTAGGGTTAGGGTTACAGTTAGGGTTACTGGTAGGGGTAGGGTTAGGGGTATGTTTAGGGTTAGGGTAAGGGTTAGTGTTAGGGTTAGTGTTAGGGGTAGGGTTAGTGGTAGGGGTAGGGTTAGGGTTAGGGTTAGGGCTAGGGTTAACTTAGGGGTAGAGTTAGGGGTAGGGTTAGGGTTAGGTTTTAAGGTTAGCATTAGGGTTAGGGTTAGGGTTAGGGGTAGGGTTAGGTTTACGGTTAGGTTTTGGGTTACGGTTAGGGGTAGGGTTAAGTTTAGGGTTAGGGTTAGGTTTAACGTTAGGTGTATGGTTAGGTTTAGGGTTAGGGTTACGGTTAGGGGTAGGGTTAGGGTTAGGGGTAGGGGTAGGGGTAGGGGTAGGGGTAGGGTCAGGGTAGATTTAGGGTTAGGGTTAGGCGGAGGGTTAGTGGTAGGGTTTGGGTTAGGGTTAGCGGTAGGGTTAGGGTTAGGGTTAGGGTTAGGGTTTGGGGTAGGATTAGGGGTAGGGTAAGGGTTAGGGTTACGGTTACGGTTAGAGTTAGCCTTAGGGGTAGGGTTAGGGTTAGTGTTAGGGTCATCGTTAAGGTTTAGTGGTAGGGTTAGGGTTAGGGTGAGGGTTAGCGTTAGGGGGAGTGTTAGGGTTAGGGTTAGGGTTATGGTTAGGGTAGGGTTAGGGTTAGGGTTAATGTAAGCTGTAGGATTAGGAGTACGGCTTATGTTAGTTGTAGGCTTAGGGTTAGGGTTAGTGGTTGGGTAGGGTTAGGGTTAGGGTGAGGGGTAGGGATAGGGGTAGGGAGGGTTAGTGTTAGGGTTAGGATGAGGGTTAGGGTTAGGGTTAGGATTACGGTTAGGGGTAGGATTAGGGTTAATTTTAGGGTTATGGTTAGGGTTAGTGGTAGGAGTAAGGTTAGGGGTAGGGTTAAGGGTAGAGTTAGGGTTAGGGTTTGGGTTAGCGTTAATGGTAGGGGTAGGGTTAGGGTTAGGGTTAGGGTTAGGGTAGGGGTAGGGTTAGGGTTTGGGTTTTAGGGTTAGGGTTAGGGGTAGGGTTAGGTTTAGGTTTAGGGCTGGGTTAGGGGTAGGGGTAGGGTTTGAGGTAGGGGTAGGGTTATGGTTAGCGTTCGGGTTAGGGGTAGGGGTAGGGGTACAGTTAGGGTTAGGTTTAGGATTAGGGTTAGGGTTAGTGTTAGGGTTTGGGTTAGGGGTAGGGTTAGAGTTAGGGTTAGGGGTAGGGGTAGGGGTAGGTGTAATGGTAGGGGTAGGGTTAGGGGTAGTGTTAGGTTAGGGTTAGTGTTAGGGTTAGGGTTAGGGTTGGGGTAGGGTTAGGGTTAGGGTTTTAGGGCTAGGGTTACGGGTAGGTGTAGGGTTAGGGTTAGGGTTAGGGTTCGTGGTGGGGTTAGGGTTAGGGGTAGGGGTAAGGTTATGGTTAGGGTTCGGGGTAGGGGTAGGGGTACGGGTATAGTTAGGGTTAGGTTTAGGATTAGGGTTAGGGGTAGGGGTAGGGTTATGATTAGGGGTAGGGGTAGGGGTAGTGGTAGGGTTAGGGTTAGGGTTAGGTTTAGTTGTAGGGGTAGGGTTAGGGGTAGCGTTATGATTAGGTTTAGGGTTAGGGGTAGGGTAGGGGTAGGGGTATGGTTTGGGTTTTAGGGTTAGGGGTAGGGGTAGGGTTAGAGTTAGGGATAGGGTTAGGTTTAGCGTTAGGTGTATGGGTTTGGGTTAGGTGTAGGTTTAATCGTAGGGGTAGGGGAAGAGTTAGGTTAGGGTTAGGGGTATGGTTAGGGTTAGGGGTAGGGTAGGGTTAGGGTTAGGGTTAGGGTTAGGGTTAGGTTTAGTGGTAGGGGTAGGGTTAGGGGTAGCGTTAGGATTAGGGTTAGGGTTAGGGGTAGGGTAGTGGTAGGGTTATGGTTTGGGTTTTAGGGTTAGGGTTAGGGGTAGGGGTAGGGTTAGAGTTAGGGATAGGGTTAGGTTTAGCATTAGGGGTATGTGTTTGGGTTAGGTGTAGGGTTAAGCGTAGGGGTAGGGGAAGAGTTGGGTTAGGTTTAGGGGTATGGTTAGGGTTAGGGGTAGGGTAGGGGTAGGGTTATGCTTTGGGTTTTAGCATTAGGGTTAGAGTTAGGGGTGGCGGGAGGGGTAGGGCTAGGGTTAGGTTTAGGGTTAAGGTTAGGTGTAGGGTTACGATTAGGGTAAGGGTTCGGGTTGCGGTTAGGGGTAGGGTTAGAGTTAGGTTTAGGGTTAAGCGTACGAGTAGTGGAAGAGTTAGGTTTAGGGTTAGCGGTAGGGTTAGGGTTAGCGGAAGGGGTAGGGGTAGGGTTAGGGTTAGGGTTATAGGGTTAGGGTTAGGGGTAGAGATAGGGTTAGGGTTAGGATTTGGGGTAGGGTTAGGGTTAGGGTTAGCGTTAGTGGTAGGGGTAGGTTTAGGGTTTTAGGGTTAGGGTTAGGGTTAGGGTTAGGGGTAGGGTTAGGGTTAGGGTTAGTGGTAGGTTTAGGGTTAGGGGTAGTGTTAGGGTTAGGGTTAGGCGTGGGGGTAGGGTTAGGGTTAGGGTTTTAGGGTTAGGGTTAGGGTTAGATGTAGTGTTGGGGTTAGGGGTAGCATTAGGGTTAGGGTTAGGGTTAGGTTAGGGGTAGGGGTAGGGTTAGGGTTAGGGGTAGGGGTAGGGGTAGGGTTATGGTTAGGATTAGGGTTAGGGGTAGGGTTAGGGTTAGGGTAGGGGTTGGGTTAGGGTTAGGGTTTTATGGTTAGGGTTAGGGTAGGGTTAGGGTGAGGTTTAGGGAAACTGTTAAGGGTAGGGTTAGGGTTGGGGTTAGGGTGAAGGGTAGGGTTAGGGGTAGGGTTAGGGTTAGGGTTAGGGGTTCGGTTTAGGGGTAGGGGTAGGGGTAGGGTTAGTGTTAGGCTTAGGGTTAGGGTTACGTTTAGGGGTACGGTTAGGTTTAGGTCAGGGTTAGGGTTAGTGGTAGGAGTAGGGGTAGGGGTAGGGTTTGGGTTACAGTTAGGGTTACTGGTAGCGGTAGGGTTAGGGGTATGTTTAGGGTTAGGGTAAGGGTTAGTGTTAGGGGTAGGGTTAGGGGTAGGGTTAGTGGTAGGGGTAGGGTTAGGGTTAGGGTTAGTGCTAGGGTTAACTTAGGGGTAGAGTTTGGGGTAGGGTTAGGGTTAGGTTTTAAGGTTAGGATTAGGGTTAGGGTTAGGGGTAGGGGTAGGGTTAGGTTTACGGTTAGGGTATGGGTTACGGTTAGGGGTAGGGTTAAGTTTAGGGTTAGGGTTAGGTTTAGCGTTAGGGGTATGGTTAGGTTTAGGGTTAGGGTTACGGTTAGGGGTAGGGTTAGGGTTAGGGTTAGGGGTAGGGGTAGGGGTAGGGGTAGGGGTAGGGTTAGGGTCAGGGTAGATTTAGGGTTAGGGTTAGGCGGAGGGTTAGTGGTAGGGTTTGGGTTAGGGGTAGCAGTAGGGTTAGGGTTAGGTTTAGGGTTAGGGTTTGGGGTAGGATTAGGGGTAGGGTAAGGGTTAGGGTTACGGTTACAGTTAGCGTTACCCTTAGGGGTAGGGTTAGGCTTAGTGTTAGGGTCACCGTTAAGGGTTAGTGGTAGGGTTAGGGTTAGGGTTAGCGTTAGGGGGAGGGTTAGGGTTAGGGTTAGGGAAACTGTTAAGGGTAGGGTTAGGGTTAGGGTTAGGGTGAAGTGTAGGGTTAGGGGTAGGGTTAGGGTTAGGGTTAGGGTTCGGTTTAGGGGTATGGGTAGGGGTAGGGGTAGGGTTAGGCTTAGGGTTAGGGTTACGTTTAGGGGTACGGTTAGGGTTAGGTCAGGGTTAGGGTTAGTGGTAGGGGTAGGGGTAGGGTTAGGGTTACAGTTAGGGTTACTGGTAGGGGTAGGGTTAGGGGTATGTTTAGCGTTAGGGTAAGGGTTAGTGTTAGGGGTAGGGTTAGGGGTAGGGTTAGTGGTAGGGGTAGGGTTAGGGTTAGGGTTAGGTCTAGGGTTAACTTAGGGGTAGAGTTAGGGGTAGGGTTAGGGTTAGGTTTTAAGGTTAGGATTAGGGTTAGGGTTAGGTTTAGCGTTAGGGGTATGGTTAGGTTTAGGGTTAGGGTTACGGTTAGGGGTAGGGTTAGGGTTAGGTTTAGGGTTAGGGGTAGGGGTAGGGGTAGGGTTAGGTTCAGGGTAGATTTAGGGTTAGGGTTAGGCGGAGGGTTAGTGGTAGGGTTTGGGTTAGGGTTATCGGTAGGGTTAGGGTTAGGGTTAGGGTTAGGGTTTGGGGTAGGATTAGGGGTAGGGTAAGGGTTAGGGTTACGGTTACGGTTAGAGTTAGCCTTAGGGGTAGGGTTAGGGTTAGTGTTAGGGTCATCGTTAAGGGTTAGTGGTAGGGTTAGGGTTACGGTTAGGGTTAGCGTTAGGGGGAGGGTTAGGGTTAGGGTTAGGGTTATGGTTAGGGTAGGGTTAGGGTTAATGTAAGCTGTAGGATTAGGAGTACGGTGTATGTTAGTTGTAGGCTTAGGGTTAGGGTTAGTGGTTGGGTAGGGTTAGAGGGTTAGGGGTAGGGTAGGGATAGGGGTAGGGAGGGTGAGTGTTAGGGTTAGGATGAGGGTTAGGGTTAGGATTACGGTTAGGGGTAGGGATAGGGTTATGTTAGGGTTACGGTTAGGGTAA
>NC_143546.1:5864474-5879474 GCF_031878675.1 Megascapheus bottae
TAAGGGTAGTGTTAGGGTTAGGGTTAGGGTTAGTGGTAGGGGTAGGGTTAGGGGTAGGGTTAGGGTTAGGGTAGGGGTTGGGTTAGGGTTAGGGTTTTATGGTTAGGGTTAGGGGTAGGGTTAGGGTTAGGTTTAGTGGTAGGGGTAGGGTTAGGGGTAGGGTTAGGGTTATGGTTAGCGTTCGGATTAGGGATAGGGGTAGGGGTATAGGTAGGGTTAGGTTTAGGATTAGGGTTAGGGTTAAGGTTAGGGGTAGGGGTAGGGTTAGGGTTAGGGTTAGGGTTAGGGGTAGGGGTAGTGGTAGGGGTAGGGTTAGGGTTAGGGATAGGTTAGGGTTAGGGTTAGGGGTAGTGTTAGGGTTGGGGTAGGGTTAGGGTTAGCGTTAGGGTTAGGGTTAGTGGTAGGGTTAGGGTTAGGGGTACAGTAGTTAGGGTTAGGTTTAGGATTAGGGTTAGGGTTAGGTTTAGGGTTAGGGGGCAGGGGTAGGGTTAGGGTTAGGGTTAGTGGTAGGTGTAGGTTTGGAGGTAGGGTTAGGGTGAGGGTTAGGGTTAGGGGTAGGGTAGGGGTAGGGTTACGGTTTGTGTTTTAGGGTTAGGGTTAGGGGTTAGGTGTAGGGGTAGGTTTAGGGTTAGGGTTTGGGTTAGTGTTAGCGTTAGGGGTATGGTAGGTTAGGGTTAGGGTTGGGTGCGGTTAGGGGCAGGGTTAGGGTTAGGGGTTAGGGTTAGGTAGCGTAGGGGTAGGGGTAGGGTTAGGTTGAGGGTTAGGGGTAGGGGTAGGTTTAGGTGTAGGGGGTAGCGGTAGGGTTAGGGTTATGCTTTTGGGGTTAGGGTTAGGGTTAGGTGTAGGGGTAGGGTTAGGGTTAGGGTTAGGGTTATAGGGTTAGGGTTAGGGTTAGGGTTGGGGTAGTGGTAAGGTGGTGGTAGGGTTAGGATTAGGGGTAGGGTTAGGGTTAGGGTTAGGGGTATTGGTAGGTTTAGTGTTAGTGTTAGGGTTAGGGTTAGGGATAGGTGTAGGGTTATGGTTAGGTGTTATGGTTAGCGTTAGGGGTATGGTTAGGGTTAGGGTTATGGTTAGGGGTAGGGATAGGGTTAGGGTTAGGTTTAGTGTTAGGGGTAGGGTTAGGGTTTGGTTTAGGGGGTAGGGGTAGTGGTAGGGTTTGGGTTAGTGTAAGCGGTAGGGTAAGGGTTAGGGTTAGGGGTTGGGTCAGGGGTAGGGTTAGGGGTATGGTTAGATTTAAGGTTAGGTGGGTTAGGGTTAGCGTTTGGGGTAGGGTTAGGGTGAGGTTTAGGGAAACTGTTAAGGGTAGGGTTAGGGTTAGGGTTAGGGTGAGGGGTAGGGTTAGGGGTAGAGGTAGGGGTAGGGTTAGTGTTAGGCTTAGGGTTAGGGTTACGTTTAGGGTACGGTTAGGGTTAGGTCAGGGTTAGGGTTAGTGGTAGGTGACGGGTTAGGAGTAGGGTTAGGGTTAGAGTGAGGGTTACTGGTAGGGGTAGGGTTAGGGGTATGGTTAGGGTTAGGGGTAAGGGTTAATATTAGGGGTAAGGTTAGGGGTAGGGTTAGGTGTAGGTTAGGGGTAGGCATTGGGGTTAGGATTGTGGTTAGGGTTAGGGGTAGGGTTAGGGTTAGGGGAGGGTTAGGGTTACGGTTAGGGGTAGGGGTAGTGTTAGGGTTAGGTTTAGGGTTAGGGGGTAGGGTTAGGGTTTGGGTTAGGGGTAGGGGTAGCGGTAGAGTTTGGGTAGGGTTAGCGGTAGGGTTAGGGTTAGGTTAGGGTTAGGTGTAGGGTTAGGGTTTGGGACAGTGTTAGGGGTTGGGTTAGGGGTAGGGTTAGGGGTAGGGTTAGGGTTAGGGTTAGGGGAGGGTAGGTTTAGGGTTAGGGGTAGGGTTAGGGGTAGGGTTAGGGTTTGGGTTAGGGATAGGGGTAGCGGTAGAGTTTGGGTTAGGGTTAGCGGTAGGGTTATGGTTAGGTTAGGGTTAGGTGTAGGGTGGTAGGGTTTGGGATAGTGTTAGGGTTGGGTTAGGGGTAGGGTTAGGGGTAGGGGTAGGGTTAGGGTTAGGGTTAGGGGTTTGGTTAGGTTTAGGGTTTGGGTTAGGGTTAGCGTTTGGGGTAGGGTTAGGGTGAGGTTTAGGGAAACGGTTAAGGGCACGGTTAGGTTTAGGGTTAGGGTGAGGTGTAGGGTTAGGGGTAGGGTTAGGGTTAGGGTTCAGGTTAGGCATAGGGGTAGGGTTAGGGTTTGGGTTAGGGTTAGGGTTACGTTTACGGGTAGTGTTAGGTTTAGGGTTAGGTGTTAGTGTTAGTGATAGGGGTAGGGTTAGGGATAGGGTTAGGGTTAGAGGTAGGGTTACTGGTAGGGGTAGGTTAGGGGTAGGGTTTGGGTTAGGGTTAGGGGTAGGGTTAGTGTTTGAGGTAGGGTTAGGGGTAGGGTTAGGGTTAGGGGTAGGGTTAGGGTTAGGGTTAGGGGTTTGGTTAGGTTTAGGGTTTGGGTTAGGGTTAGCGTTTGGGGTAGGGTTAGGGTGAGGTTTAGGGAAACGGTTAAGGTCAGGGTTAGGTTTAGGGTTAGGGTGAGGGAGGGGTAGGGTTAGGGGTAGGGTTAGGGTTAGGGTTCAGGTTAGGCGTAGGGGTAGGGTTAGGTTTTGGGTTAGGGTTAGGGTTACGTTTACGGGTAGGGTTAGGTTTAGGGTTAGGGTTAGTGTTAGTGATAGGGGTAGGGTTAGGGATAGGGTTAGGGTTAGAGGTAGGGTTACTGGTAGGGGGTAGGTTAGGGGTAGGGTTAGGGTTAGGGTTAGGGGTAGGGTTAGTGTTTGAGGTAGGGTTAGGGGTAGGGGTAGGGTTAGGGGTAGGGTTAGGGTTAGGGGTTAGGGGTAGGGTTATTATTAGGGGAAGGGTTAGGGCTAGGGTTAAGTTAGGGGTAGGGATAGGGGTAAGGTTAGGGTTAGAGTTTTAGGGTTAGGGTTAGAGTTAGGGTTAGGGATAGGGGTAGGATTAGGTTTACGGTTAGGGGGTTAGGGTTAGGGGTAGGGGTAGTGTTAATTTAGGTTAGGGTTAGGGTTAGGTCGTTAGGTGCATGGTTAGGGTTAGGGTTACGGTTAAGGTTAGGGGTGGGGTTAGGGTTATGGTTATGGTTACGGTTAGGGGTAGGGGTAGGGGTAGGGTTAGGGTTAGGGTTAGGGTTAGGGGTAGAGTTAGGTTAGAGTTAGGGGTAGGGTTAGGGGTAGGTTTTGGGTTAGGGTTAGCGGTAGGGTTAGAGTAAGGGTTAGGGTTAGGGTTAGGAGTAGGGGTAGGGTTAGGGTTAGGTGTTGGGTTAGGGGTAGGGTTAGGGTGAGGGTTAGGGTCATGGTTAAGGGTAAGTTTAGGATTAGGGTTAGGGTCAGGGGTAGGGTTAGTGTGTAGGGTTAGGGGTAGGGGGTAGGGTTAGGGTTAGGGGTAGGGTTAGGGATAGGGGAAGGGTTAGGGTTAGTGTTAGGGTTAGGTTTAGGGGTAGGGTTAGGTTTAGGTTCAGGGTTAGGGTTAGCGTTAGGGGTAGGTTTAGGGTTAGTGTCAGGGTTAGCGTTAGTGGTAGGCTTAGGGTTAGGGTTAGGGTTAGGGGTAGGGGTAGGGGTAGGGTTAGGATTAGGATTCAAGGTTCAGGGTTAGGGTAGTGTTAGGATTAGGCTTAGGGTTAGGGGTAGGGTTAGGGTTAGGGTTAGGGTTAGAGTTAGCGTTAGGGGTAGGGTTAGGGTTAGTGTGAGGGTCACCATTAAGGATAGGGTTAGCATTAGTGTTAGGGTTAGGGGTAGTATTAGGGTTAGGTTAGGGGTAGGGTTAGGGATAGGGTTAGGGGTA
Organism: Megascapheus bottae; assembly: GCF_031878675.1. Taxonomy (NCBI): domain Eukaryota; kingdom Metazoa; phylum Chordata; class Mammalia; order Rodentia; family Geomyidae; genus Megascapheus; species Megascapheus bottae. Next base: position 5,868,292 of record NC_143546.1, read on the forward strand.
GGTTTAGGGTTAGGGGTAGGGTTAGAGTTAGGGGTAGGGTTAGGGTTAAGGTTAGCGTTAGGGGTAGGGTTAGGGTTAGGGTTACGGTTAAGGGTATGGTTAGAGTTAGAGTTAGGGTTAGGGTTAGGGGTAGGGTTAGGGTTAGAGTTAGCGTTAGGGGTAGGGTTAGGGTTAGTGTGAGGGTCACCGTTAAGGATAGGGTTAGCATTAGGGTTAGGGTTAGGGGTAGTGTTAGGGTTAGGTTAGGTTAGGGAAGGGTTAGGCTTAGGGTTAGGGTTAGGGTTAGCGTTAGGGGGAGGGTTAGGGTTAGGGTGAGGGGTTAGGGTTCGATTAGGGGTAGGGTTAGGATTAGGGTTAGGGGTAGGGTTAGGAGTAGGGTTAATAGGGGTTGGGTTAGGGTTAGGGTTAGTGGTGGGGTAGGGTTAGGGTTAGGGGTAGGGTTAGGGTAAGGGTAGGGTTAGGGTTAGGATTAGGTTTAGGGTTAGGGTTACAGTTAGGGGTAGGATTAGGGTTAGGGTTAGCGTTAGGGTTAGTGCTAGGGGTAGGGTTAGGGGTAGGGTTAGGGTAGTATTAGGGTTCGGGTCAGGGGTAGGGTTAGTGGTAGGGGGTAGGGTTAGGGGTAGGGTTAGGTTTAGGGTTAGGGTTAGGGCAGGGATAGGGGTCGGGGTAGGGTTAAGTTTAGGGTTTTAGGGTTAGGTTTAGGGTTAGGGTTAGGGGTTGGGTTTGTGTTAGGGTTAGGGTTGGGGTTAGGGGTAGGGTTAGGGTGAGGGTTAGGGTGAGGGTTAGTGGTAGGGATAGGGTTAGGGGTAGGTTTAGGGTTAGGGTTAGGGTTAGGGGTAGGGGTAGGGGTAGGGTTCGGTTTAGGGTTAGGCTTAGGGTAGGGTTATGGTTAGGGCTTGGGTTAGGTTAGGGATAGGTGTAGGGGTAGGGATAGGGTTAGGGTTTTAGCTTAGGTTTAGGGGTAGGGGTAGGGGTAGGGTTAGGTTTAGGGTTAGGGTTAGTTTTAGGGTCAGGGGTAAGGTTAGGGTTAGGGTTAGGGTTACTGTTAGGGGTATGGTTAGGGTTAGGGTTACGGTTACGGTTAAGGGTAGGGTTAGGGTTAGAGTTAGGGTTATGGTTAGGGATAGGGTTAGGGTTAGTGTTAGGGTTACGTTTAAGGGTAGGGTTAGGGTTATGGTTAGGGTTAGGGTTAGCGGTAGGTTAGGGTTAGGGGTTGGGTTAGGGTTAGAGTTAGGGTTAGGTGTTGGGTTAGGGGTAGGGTTAGGGTTAAGGTTAGGGATAGGGATAGGGTTAGGGTTAGGGTTCGGGTTAGGGTTAGGGTTACGGGTAGGGGTAGGGTTAGGGGTAGGGGTAGGGTTAGGGGTAGGGTTAGCGTTAGGGGTAGGGTTAGGGTTAGGGTTAGGTTTAGGGTTACGGTTACGGTTAGGGGTAGGGTTAGGGTTAGTGTTAGCATTAGGGAGACGTTTAGGGTTAGGGGTTAGGGTTACGGTTATTGGTAGGGTTAGGGGTAGGGTTAGGATTAGTGGTAGGGTTAGGGGTAGGAGTAGGGTTAGGTTTAGGATTTCAGGGTTAGTGATAGGGTTAGGGTAAGGGGTAGGGGTAGGGGTTGGGTTTGGGTTTGGGTTACGGTTAGTTTTGGGGTTAGGGGTAGGGTTAGGTTTAGGGTTAGGTTTAGGGTAAGGATTAGTGGTAGGGGTAGCGTTAGGGGTAGAGTTAGGGTTAGGGTGAGGGGTATGGTTAGGGTTAGGGGGTTAGGGTTAGGGTAGTGTTAGGGTGGGGGTTAGGGTTCGGGTTAGGGATAGGGATAGGGGTACATTTAGGGTTAGAGTTAGGGTTAGGGTTAGGGGTAGGGGTAGGGGGTAGGGTTAGGTTTAGGGTTAGAGTTAGCATTTGGGGTAGGTTTAGGGTTAGTGTTAGGGTCACCGTTAAGGATAGGGTTAGGATTTTGGTTAGGGTTAGGGGTAGAGTTAGGGTTAGGTGTTGGGTTAGGGTTAGGGTTAGGGGTAGTGTTAGGGTTAGGTCTAGGTTTAGGGGAGGTTTAGGGTTATGGCTAGGGTTAGGTTAGGGATAGGGGTAGGCGTAGGGTTAGGGTTAGGGTTTTAGGCTTAGGGTTAGGGTTAGGGGTAGGGGTAGGAGTAGGGTTAGGTTTAAGTTTAGGGTTAGGTTTATGGTTAAGGTTAGGGTTAGGGTTAGGGTTACGGTTACGGTAAGGGATAGGGTTAGGGTTAGGGTTTGAGTTAGGGTTAGGGTTAGGGTTAGGGGTAGGGGTAGGGGTAGGGTTAGGGTAGGGTTAGTGTTAGGTTTCGGATTAGGGTTAGGGGTAGGGTTAAGTTTAGAGTTAGGGTTAGGGTAAGTGGGTAGGTTTAGGGTTAGGGGTAGGCTTAGGGTTTTGGTTAGGTTTCGGATTAGGGTTAGGATTCGGGTTAGGGTTAGTGGTAGCGGTAGGGTTAGGGGTAGGGTAAGGTTTAGGGTTATAGTTAGGGGTAGGCGTACGGGTAGGGGTAGGGTTAGGGTTAGGAATTTTAGGGGTTAGTGTTATGGTTAGGGTTAGGGGTAGGGGTTGGGTTTGGTTTAGAGTTAAGGTTAGGTTTGGGGTTAGGGTTAGGGTTAGCATAAGGGTTAGTGGTAGGGGTAGGGTTAGGGGTAGGTTTAGGGTTAGGGTTAGGGTTAGGGTGAGGGGTAGGGTTAGGGTTTGGGTAGGGTTAGGGTTGGGTTTAGGGTTCGGGTTAGGGGTAGGGGTAGGGGTACAGTTAGGGTTAGGGTTAGGGTTAGATTTAGGGTAAGGGGTAGGGTTAGGGTAAGGGTTAGAGTTAGCGTTAGGGGTAGATTTAGGGTTAGGTTTAGGGTCACCGTATATGGTAGGGTTAGGATTTTGGTTAGGGTTAGGGTTAGGGTTAGGGTGAGGGTTAGTGGTAGGGGTGGGTTAGGGTTATGGCTACAGTTAGGTTAGGGATAGGGGTAGGGGTAGGGTTAGGGTTAGGTTTTTAGGCTTAGGGTTAGGGTTAGGGTTAGGGGTAGGGGTTGGGTTTGGTTTTGAGTTAGGGTTAGGGTTGGGGTTAGGGTTAGGGTTAGGGTAAGGGTTAGTGGTAGGGGTAGCGTTAGGTTTAGGGTTAGGGTTAGGTTTAGGGTTACGGGTAAGGTTAGGGTTAGGGTTATGGTTAGGGTTAGGGGTAGGGTTAGAGTTATGGTTAGGTTTAGGGCTAAGGTTAGGGTTAGGGTTAGGGTTAGGGGTAGAGTTAGGGGTGGAGTTAGTGTTAGGGTTAGGGGTATGGGTAGGAGTAGGTTTTGGGTTAGGGTTAGCGGTAGGGTTAGGGTTAGGGGTAGGGGTAGGGTTAGGGTTAGGGATAGGGTTAGGTATGGTTTAGGGGTAGGGTTAGGGGTAGGGATAGGGTTACGGTTACGGTTAGGTTCAGGGTTAGGGTTAGGGTTAGGGTTAGCATTAGGGGTAGGTTTAGGGTTAGGGTTAGGGTTAGCGTTAGGGTTAGGGTTAGGGTTAGCGTTAGGGGTAGGGTTAGGGTTAGGGTTAGCGTTAGGGGTATAGTTAGGGTTAGGTTTAGGGTTAGGGGTAGGGTTAGGGTTAGGGTTAGGGGAAGGGTTAGGGATAGTGTTAGGGTTAGGATTAGGGGTAGGGTTAGGGGTAGGGGTAGGGTTAGGGGTAGGGGTAGGGTTAGGGTTAGGGTATGGTTAGGGTTAGGTTTAGGGTTAGCGTTAGGGAGAGGGTTAGGTTTAGGGTTAGAGTTACGGTTAGGGGTAGGGTTAGGGTTAGGGTTGAGGGTAGTTGTAGGGTTAGGGGTAGGGTTAGGGTTAGGGGTAGGGATAGGGTTAGGATTGGGGTTAAGGTCAGCTTTAGGGATAGGGTTAGGGTTAGGGTTATGGTTACGGTTAGGGGTAGGTTTAGGGTTAGAGTTAGGATTACGGTTAGGGATAGGGTTTGGGTTAGGGTTAGGGGTAGGGTTAGGGTTACAGTTAGGGTTAGGGTTAGAGTTAGCCTTAGGAGTAGGGTTAGGGTCAGTGTTAGGGTCACCATTAAGGGTAGGTTTAGGATTAGGGTTAGGGTTAGGGGTAGGGGTAGGGTTAGTGTTAGGGGAAGGGTTAGGGTTAGGGTTAGGGTTAGAGGTAGGGTTAGGGGTAGATTTAGGTTTAGGGTTAGGGTTAGGGTTAGGGTTAGGGTTAGGTTTGGAGTTATGGTTAGGTTTAGGGCTAGGGTTAGGGTTAGGGTTAGGGTTAGGGGTAGAGTTAGGGGTGGAGTTAGGGTTAGGGTTAGGGGTATGGGTAGGAGTAGGTTTTTGGTTAGGGTTAGCGGTAGGGTTAGGGTTAGGGGTAGGGGTAGGGTTAGGGTTAGGGATAGGGTTAGGTATGGTTTAGGGGTAGGGTTAGGGGTAGGGATAGGGTTACGGTTACGGTTAGGTTCAGGGTTAGGGTTAGGGTTAGGGTTAGCATTAGGGGTAGGTTTAGGGTTAGGGTTAGGGTTAGCGTTAGGGTTAGGGTTACGGTTAGCGTTAGGGGTAGGGCGTTAGGGTTAGGGTTAGCGTTAGGGGTATAGTTAGGGTTAGGTTTAGGGTTAGGGGTAGGGTTAGGGTTAGGGTAGGGGAAGGGTTAGGGATAGTGTTAGGGTTAGGATTAGGGGTAGTGTTAGGGGTAGGGGTAGGGGGTAGGGGTAGGGGTAGGGGTAGGGTTAGGTTAGGGTATGGTTAGGGTTAGGTTTAGGGTTAGCGTTAGGGAGAGGGTTAGGTTTAGGGTTAGAGTTACGGTTACGGGTAGGGTTAGGGTTAGGGTTGAGGGTAGTTGTAGGGTTAGGGGTAGGGTTAGGGTTAGGGGTAGGGATAGGGTTAGGATTGGGGTTAAGGTTAGCTTTAGAGATAGGGTTAGGGTTAGGGTTACGGTTACGGTTAGGGGTAGGTTTAGGGTTAGAGTTAGGGTTACGGTTAGGGATAGGGTTTGGGTTAGGGTTAGGGGTAGGGTTAGGGTTACAGTTAGGGTTAGGGTTAGAGTTAGCCTTAGGAGTAGGGTTAGGGTTAGTGTTAGGGTCACCATTAAGGGTAGGTTTAGGATTAGGGTTAGGGTTAGGGGTAGGGGTAGGGTAGGTTAGTGTTAGGGGAAGGGTTAGGGTTAGGGTTAGGGTTAGAGGTAGGGTTAGGGGTAGATTTAGGTTTAGGGTTTGGGTTAGGTTTAGCGTTAGGGGTAGGTTTAGGGTTAGGGTTAGGGTTAGCATTAGGGGTAGGGTTGTGGTTAGGGTTAGGCTTAGGTGTGGGGTTAGGGTAGGATTAGGGTTAGGTTAGGGTTAGGGTAGGGTTAGCCTTAGGGTTAAGGTTACGGTTACGGTTAGGGGTAGGGTATGGTTATGTTTAGGGTTAGGGTTAGGGTTAGGGGTAGGGTTAGGTTTAGGGTTAGGGTTAGGGGTAGGGGTAGGGTTAGGGTTATGGTTATGGTTAGGGTTAGAGTTAGGGTTAGGTTTATGGGTAGGTGTAGGTGGTAGGGTTTGGGTTAGGTTTTGGCGTAGGGGTAGGGTTAGGATTAGTGTTAGGGGTAGGGGTAGTATAAGGGTTAGGGTTAGGGTTAGGGTTAGCGTTCGGGGGAGGGTTAGGGTTAGGGTTAGGTGTACGGTTAGGGGGAGCGTTAGGTTTAGGGTTAGTGTTAGGGGTGGGTTTAGGCGTAGGGTTAGAGTTAGTTGTACGGTTAGGGTAAGGGTTAGGGTTAGGGTTAGCGTTAGGGTTAGGGTTGGGCTTAGGGTTAGGGTCATCGTTAGGATTAGGGTTAGGGTTAGGGGTTAGGGGAAAGGTTAGGGTTAGGGTTAGTTTTAGGATTAGGGGTAGGTTTAGGGGTAGATTTAGGGTTAGGTTTAGGGTTAGTTTAGGGTTAGCGTTAGGGGTAGGTTTAGTGTAAGGGTTAGCGTTATCGGAAGGGTTAGGGTTAGGTTTAGGGTTATTGGTGTTGTTAGGGTTAGGATTAGGGTTACAGTTAGGGTTAGGGTCGGCTTAGTTTTAGGGTTAGGGTTAAGGTTACGGTTAGGGTAGGGTTAGTTTTAGGGTTAGGGTTAGAGGTAGGGTTAGGTGTAGGGTTAGGGTTAGGGTGAGGGTTAGGAATAGGATTAGGTTTAGGGTTAGGATTAGCGTTAGGGGGAGGGTTAGGGTTAGGGGTAGGGTTACGGTTAGAGGTAGGGTTAGGGTTAGGGTTAGGGGTCGGATTATGAGTAGGGTTAGTATTAGGGGTAGGGTTAAGTTAGTGGTGGGGTAGGGTTAGGGTTAGTGTTATGGTTACGGGTAGGGGTAGGGTTAGGGTTAGGGTTAGGATTAGGGTTAGGGTTAGGTTAGGTTTAGGGTTAGGGTTAGGGTTAATGTTAGGGGTAGGGTTAGGGTTAGTGTTAGGGTTAGTGTTAGTGGTAGGTGTAGGGGTAGGGGTAGGGGTAGGGTTAGGGTTAGGTTTAGGGTTCGGCTTAGGGGTAGGAGTACATTTAGGATTAGGATCAGGGTTAGGGTTAGGGGTAGGGTTAGGGGTAGGGTTAGGGTTAGAGGTAGGGTGAGGGTTAGTGGTAGGGGTAGGGTTACTGGTAGGGTTAGGGTTAGGGTTAGGGTAGGGTTAGGGTTAGGGTTAGGGTTCGGGTCAGGGGTAGGGGTAGGTGTACAGTTACGCTTAGGGTTAGAGTTAGGGTTAGGTGTAGGGTTAGGGTTAGGATTAGGGTTCAGGTTAGGGGTAGGGGTAGGGGTACAGTTAGCGTTAGGTTTAGCGTTACGGTTAGGGTTAGTGTTAGGTGTAGGTTGAGGGTTAGGGTTAGGGTCACCGTTAAGGGTAGGTTTAGGATTAGGGTTAGGGTTAGGGGTAGGGTTAGGGTTGGGTTAGGGTTACGGTTAGTGGAAGGGTTAGGGTCAAGGTTAGGTTTAGGGTTAGGGGTAGGGTTAGGTTTAGGTTTAGGTTTAGGGTTAGGGTACGATTAGGGTTAGGGTTAGGGTCAGGGGTAAGGTTAGGGATAGGGTTAGGGTTAGGGTTAGTGTTAGGGTTACGGTTAGGGTTAGGGTTACGGTTACGGTTAATGGTAGGGTTAGGGTTAGAGTTAGGGTTACGGTTAGGGATAGGGTTAGGGTTAGGGTTAGGGTTAGGTTTAAGGGTAGGGTTAGGGTTATGGTTAGGATTAGGGTTAGCGGTAGCGTTTGGGTTAGGGTTAGGGGTTGGGTTAGGGTTAGAGTTAGGGTTAGGTGTTGGGTTAGGGGTAGGGTTAGGTTTAGGGTTAGAGTTAGGGATAGGGTTAGGGTTTGGGTTAGGGTTAGGGTTACGGGTAGGGGTAGGGGTAGGGGTAGGGTTAGGGGTAGGGTTAGGGTTAGGGGTAGGACTAGGGTTAGGGTTAGGGTTAGGGTTACGGTTAGGGTTAGGGTTAGGGTTAGCGTTAGCGTTAGGGGGGCGGTTAGGGTTACGGTTAGGGTTATGGTTATTGGTAGGGTTAGGGGTAGGGTTAGGGTTATGGTTATTGGTAGGGTTAGGGGTAGGGTTAGGGTTAGGGGTTGGGGTACAGTTAGGGTTAGGTTTAGGGTTAGGGGTAGGGTTAGGATGAGGATTAGGGTTAGCGTTAGGGGTAGGGTTAGTGGTAGGGTTAGGGGTAGGATTAGGTTTAGGGTTAGGGTTAGGGGAAGGGTTAGGTGTAGGGTTAATGTTTGGGGAAGGCATAGTGTTAGGCTTAGTGGTGGGGTAGGTTTATGGTTAGGGGTAGGGGTAGGGGTAGGGGGAGGGTTAGGGTTAGGATTAGGGTTAGGGTTAGGATTAGGGTTAGGGTTAGGGTTAGCGTTAGTGGTAGTGGTAGGGTTAGGGGTTCGGTTAGGGTTAGTTTTAGGGTTCGGGTTAGGAGTAGGGGTAGGGTTTGCGTTAGGTTTAGGGTTAGGGTTAGGGGTAGGGTTAGGGTTAGGGTTAGGGTTAGGATTAGGGTTAGGGTTAGGATTAGGGTTAGGGTTACGGTTAGCGTTAGTGGTAGGGGTAGGGGTAGGGGTTCGGTTAGGGTTAGGGTTAGGGTTCGGGTTAGGAGTAGGGTTTGGGTTAGGTTTAGGGTTAGGGTTAGGGGTAGGGTTAGGGTTAGGGTTAGGGGTAGGGGTAGGGTTTGTGTTAGGTTTAGGTTAGGGTTAGTGGTAGGTTTATGGTTAGGGTTAGGGAGAGGTTTAGTGGTAGGGGTAGGGTTAGGGTAGGGTTAGGCTTAGGGTTAATGTTACGGTTAGGGGTAGGGTTAGGGTTAGGTTTAGGGTTAGGCTCAGGTTTAGTGGTAGGGGTAGGGTTATGGGTAGGGTTAGTGTTATGGTTAGGGTTCGGGGTAGTTGTAGGGGTACAGTTAGGGTTAGGGTTAGGGGTAGGGGTAGGGGTAGGGTTAGTGTTAGGGTTAGAGTTAGCGATAGGGGTAGGATTAGGGGTAGGATTACGGTTAGGGTTAGGGTTCGGGTTACGGGTAGGGGTAGGGGTCTAGTTAGGGTTAGGGTTAGGGTTAGGGTTAGAGTTTCACGTTAGGGGTAAATGTTAGGGTTAGGGGTTAGGGTTAGGGTTAGGGTTAGTGGGAAGGTTAGGGCAGGGGGTAAGGTTAGGGTTAGTAGGGTAGGGGAAGGTTAGGGGAAGGGGGTAGGGTTAGGGTTAGGGTTTTAGGGTTAGGCTTAGGGTTAGGGGTAGGGGTAGGGATAGACTTAGGGTTAGGTTTATGGTTAGGGTTATTGTTAGGTTTAAGGTAGCGTTAGGGTTAGGGTTACAGTAAGGGTTAGGGTTAGGGTTAGGCTTAGGGTGGGGTTAGGGGGTAGGGTTAGTGGTAGTGTTAGGGTTAGGGTTAGGGTTAGGAGTAGGGTTAGTGGTAGAGTTAGGGGTAGGGTTAGGGTTAGGGCTAGGGTTAGGTTAGGATTAGGGTTTGGGGTAGGGTTAGGCTTAGGGTTTAAGGGTTAGGGTTAGTTTTAGGGGTAGGGGTAGGGGCAGGCTTAGCTTTAGGTTTAGGGTTAGCGTTAAGGGGTAGTGTTAGGGTTAGGGTTAGGGTTAGGCTTAGGGTTAGTGGTAGGGGTAGGGTAAGGGGTAGGGTTAGGGTTATGGTTAGGGTTCGGGTTAGTTGTGGGCGTTGGGGTATAGTTAGGGGAAGGGTTAGGTTTAGGGTTAGGGTTAGGGTTAGAGTTAGCGTTAGGGGTAGGGTTAGGGTTAGGGTTATGGTCACCTTTGAGGGTTAGGGTTAGGATTAGGGTTAGGGTTAGGGGTAGGTTTAGTTTTAGGGTTAGGGGAAGGGTTAGTGTTAGGGTTAGGGTTAGCGGTAGGATTAGGGTAAGGGTTAGAGTTACGGTTAGCGTTAGGGGTAGGTTTAGAGTTAGGGTTAGGGGTAGGTTTAGAGGTAGGGTTAGGGTTACGGTTAGGGTTTGGGGTGGGGTTAGGGTTAAGATTAGGTTTAGAGTTAGGGTTCGGGTAGGGTTAGGGTTAGGGTTACGGTTACAGTTATGGTTATGGTTAGGGTTAGGGTTAAGATTAGGGGTAGGGTTAGGGTTAGGGGTAGGGGTAGGGCTAGGGGTAGGGTTATGGTTAGGGTTAGGATTCAGTTAGGGGTAGGTTTAGGGTTAGGACAGGGTTAGGGTTAGGGTTAGGGTTACGGTTAGGGGTAGGGTTAGGGTAGGTTTAGGGTTAGGGTTAGGGTTAGTGGTAGGGTTAGGGTTAGGGGTAGGTTTAGGGTTAGGGTAGGGAAAGGTTAGGGTTAGGGTTACGGTTACGGTTACGGTTATGGTTATGGTTAGGGTTAGGGTTAATATTAGTGGTAGGGTTAGGGTTAGGGTTAGGGGTAGGGTTAGGGCTAGCGTTAGGGTTAGGTTGAGGGTTAATGGTAGGGGTAGGGTTAGGGTTAGGGTTAGGGGTAGGGTTAGTGTTAGGGTTAGGGTAGGGTTAGGGTTAGGCTTAGGGTTAGTGGTTGGGGTAGGGTTAGGGTTAGGGTTAGGTTAGTGGTAGGGTTAGGGTAAGGGTTAGGGTTAGGGTTAAGTTAGGGGTAGGGTTAGGGGTAGGGGTAGGGTTAGGGTTTTAGGGTTAGGGTTAGGCTTAGGGGTAGGTGAGGCTTAGGCTTACGTTTAGGGTTAGATTTACGGTTAGGGTTAGGGTTAGGGTTCGGGTTAGGGTTAGGGGTATGGTTAGCGTTAGGGTTCGGGTTAGGGGTAGGGGTACAGTTAGGGTTAGGGTTAGGGTTAGGGTTAGGGTTATGGATACGGTTAGTGGTAGGGGTAGTGGTAGGGTTAGGGGTAGGTTTAGGGTGAGCGTTATGGTTGGGTTAGGGATTGGGGTAGGGATAGGGGTAGGGCTAGAGTTAGGGTTAGTGTTAGGGATAGGGTTAGGGTTAGTGGTAGGGTTAGGGTTAGGGTTCGGGGTAGGGGTAGGGTTAGTAGTAGGGTTAGGGTTAGGGGTAGGGGTAGGGTTAGGGTTAGGCTAGGGTTAGGTTAGGGTTAGGGGTAGGGGTATGGTTAGGTTTATGGTTAGGGTTCGGGTTAGGGTTAGGGGTAGGGGTACAGTTAGGGTTAGGGTTAGGGTTAGGGTTAGAGTTAGCGTTAGGGGTAGGGTTAGGGTTAGGGTTAGGGTTAGGGTCACCGTTAAGGTTAGGGTTAGGATTAGGGTTAGGGGTAGGGGTAGGGTTATGTTTAGGGTCAGGGAAGGGTTAGTGTTAGGGTTAGTGTTAGGCTTAGGGGTAGGGTTAGGGTTAGGATTACGGTTAGCGTTAGGGGTAGGTTTAGGGTTAGGGTTAGGGTTAGCGTTAGGGGTACGGTTAGGGTTAGGATGAGGTTTTGGGTTAGGGTTAGGGTAGGGTTAGGGTTAGGTTTAGGGTTATGGTTACGGTTACGGTTAAGGTTAGGGTTAGGGTTAAGATTAGGGGTAGGGGTAGGGGTAGGGTTAGTGTTAGGGTTAGGATTAGGGTTACGGTAAGGTTAGGGTTAGGGTTAGGGTAGGGTTAGGGTTAGGGTTAGGTTTACGGTTAGGGGTAGGGTTAGGGTAGGTTTAGGGTTAGGCTTAGTGGTAGGGGTAGGGATTGGGGTAGGTTTAGGGTTAGGGTTAGTGTTCAGGTTAGGGGTAGTGGTAGGGGTACAGTTAGGATTAGGGTTAGGATTAGGGTTGGGGTTAAGGGTAGGGGTAGGGTTAGGGGTATGGTAGGTTTAGGCATAGAGTTAGGGTTAGGGTTAGGTTTAGGGGTAGGGTTAGGGTTAGGGTTAGAGTTAGGG
>NC_143546.1:5891974-5901974 GCF_031878675.1 Megascapheus bottae
GGTTGGGGTTATGGTTAGGGGTAGGGTTAGGGTAGGTTTAGGGTTAGGGTTAGTGGTAGGGGTAGGGTTAGGAATAGGTTTAGGTTATGCTTAGGGTTTGGATTACGGGTAAGGGTAGGGGTACAGTTAGGGTTAGGGTTAGGATTAGGGTTAGGGTTAGGGGTAGGGGTAGGGTTATGTTTAGTTTAGGGTTAGGGTTAGTGGTAGGGTTAGGGTTAGGGTTAGGGTTAGGGTTAGGGTTCGGGTTAGGGTTAGGGTTAGGGTTACTGGTAGGGTTAGGGTTAGGGTTAGGGGTAGGGTTAGGGTTAGGATTAGGGTTAGGTGTAGTGGTAGGGTTAGGGTTAGGGTTTTAGGGTTAGGGTTAGGGTTAGGGATAGGGGTAGGGGTAGGGTTAGGGGTAGGGTTAGGGTTAGGATTAGGGTTAGGGGTAGGTTTAGGGTTAGGGTTCGGGTTAGGGGTAGGGGTAGGGGTACAGTTACGGTTAGGGTTAGGGATAGGGTTAGTGGTAGGCGTAGGGTTAGGGGTAGGGTTAGGGTTAGTGTTAGGGTTAGGGTTTTAGGGTTAGGGGTAGGGTTAGGGTTAGGGTAGGGTTAGGGTTACGGTTACGGTTAAGGGTATGGTTAGGGTTAGGGTTAGTGGTAGGGGTAGGGTTAGGGGTAGGGTGAAGGCTAGCTTTAGGGTTAGGGTTAGGGTTAGTTGCAGAGTTAGGGGTAGGGGTAGGGTTAGGGTTATGGTTAGGGTTAGGGGTTAGGGTTAAGGTTAGGTGTACTGTTACGGGGAGGGTTAGGAGTAGGGTTTATGTTAGGGGTAGGGTTAGTGTTAGGGTTAGTGGTGGGGTAGGGTTAGGGTTAGGGGTAGGGGTAGGGTTAGGGGTAGGGTTAGGGTTAGGGTTAGGGTTAGGGTTAGGGTTCCGGTTAGTGTTAGGGTTAGGGTTAGGGATAGAGTTAGGGTTAGCGTTAGTGATAGGGGAGGGTTAGGGGTTGGGTTAGAGTTAGGGTTAGGTTTCGAGTTAGGAGTAGGGGTACAGTTAGGGTTAGGTTTAGGATTAGGGTTAGGGTTAGGGTTAGGTTTAGGGGTAGGTTTAGGGTTAGGGGTAGGGGTAGGGTTAGGGTTAGGGTGAGGGTTAGTGGTAGGGGTAGGGTTAGGTATAGGGTTAGGGTTAGGTTTAGGGTTAGGGTTAGGGGTAGGGTTAGGGTTAGGTTTAGGGGTAGGGTTATGGCTAGGGTTAGTGGTAGGGTTAGCGTTAGGGTTAGGGGTAGGGTTAGGGCTAGGGTTAGGGTTAGGTTAGGGTTAGGCGTAGGGTTAGGTTTAGGGTTAGGGTTAGGTTAGGGGTAGGGGTTTGGTTAAGGTTAGGGTTTTAGGGTTAGGGTTAGGGTTAGGGTTAGGGCTAGGGTTAGGGTTAGGTTAGGGTTAGGGGTAGGGTTAGGGTTAGGGTTAGGTTATGGGTAGGGGTAGGGGTAGGGTTAGGGTTAGGGTTTTACTGTTAGGGTTAGGGGTTGGGGTATGGGTAGGGTTAGGCTTAGGTTTAGGGTTAGGAGTACGGTTAGGAGTAGGGTTAGGGTTAGGGTTAGGGTTAGCGTTAGGGGTATGGTTAGGGTTAGGGTTAGGGTTATGGTTAAGGGTAGGGTTAGGATTATGGTTGGGTTTAAGGGTAGGGGTAGGGTTAGGGGTATGGTAGGGTTTGGCGTAGAGTTAGGGTTAGGGTTAGGGTCAGGGGTAGGGTTAGGGTTAGGGTTAGGGTTAGGGTTAGGTTTAGATTTAGGGGTATGGTTAGGGTTAGGTTTAGGGTTACGGTTAGGGGTAGGGGTAGGTTTAGGATTAGGGTTAGGCGTAAGGGTAGGGTTAGGGTTAGGGTTAGGGGTAGGGTTGAGGTAGAAGTAGAATTAGGGTTAGCGTTAGAGTTAGCATTATGGGTAGGGTTATGGTTAGGTTTAGGGTCACCGTTAAGGTTAGGGGTAAGGATAGGTTTAGGGTTAGGGTTAGGCTCAGGGTTAGTGGTAGGGGTAGGGTTAGGTTTATGGTTTGGGTTCGGGTTAGGGGTAAGGGTATAGTTAGGGTTAGGGTTAGGGTTAGGGGTTAGGGTTAAGGTTAGGTGTACTGTTAGGGGTAGGGTTAGGAGTAGGGTTTATGTTAGGGGTAGGGTTAGTGTTAGGGTTAGTGGTGGGGTAGGGTTAGGGTTAGGGGTAGGGGTAGGGATAGGGGTAGGGTTAGGGTTAGGGTTAGGGTTAGAGTTAGGTTTATGGTAGAGTTACGGTTAGGGTTAGGGTTCCGGTTAGTGGTAGGGTTAGGGTTAGGGATAGAGTTAGGGTTAGCTTTAGTGATAGGGGAGGGTTAGGGGTTGGGTTAGAGTTAGGGTTAGGTTTCGAGTTAGGAGTAGGGGTACAGTTAGGGTTAGGGTTAGGATTAGGGTTAGGGTTAGGGTTAGGGGTAGGGGTAGGGTTAGGGTTAGGGGTAGGGGTAGGGTTTGTGTTACGGTTAGGGTTAGGGGTAGGGGTAGGGTTAGGGTTAGGGTGAGGGTTAGTGGTAGGGGTAGGGTTACGTATAGGGTTAGGGTTAGGTTTAGTGTTAGGGTTAGGGATAGGGTTAGGGTTAGGTTTAGGGGTAGGGTTATGGCTAGGGTTAGTGGTAGGGTTAGCGTTAGGGTTAGGGGTAGGGTTAGGGCTAGGGTTAGGGTTAGGTTAGGGTTAGGCGTAGGGTTAGGGTTAGGGTTATGGTTAGGTTAGGGGTAGGGGTAGGGTTAGGATTAGGGTTTTAGGGTTAGGGTTAGGGTTAGGGTTAGGGCTAGGGTTAGGGTTAGGTTAGGGGTAGGGGTAGGGTTAGAGCTAGGGTTAGGTTATGGGTAGGGGTAGGGGTAGGGTTTGGGTTAGGGTTTTACTGTTAGGGTTAGGGGTTGGGGTATGGGTAGGGTTAGGCTAAGGTTTAGGGTTAGGATTACGGTTAGGGGTAGGGTTAGGGTTAGGGTTAGGGTTAGCGTTAGGGGTATGGTTAGGGTTAGGGTTAGGGTTATGGTTAAGGGTAGGGTTAGGGTTATGGTTGGGTTTAAGGGTAGGGGTAGGGTTAGGGGTATGGTAGGGTTAGGCGTAGAGTTAGGGTTAGGGTTAGGGTCAGGGGTAGGTTTAGATTTAGGGGTATGGTTAGGGTTAGTGTTAGTGTTACGGTTAGGGGTAGGGGTAGGGTTAGGGGTAGGGGTAGGCGTAAGGGTAGGGATAGGGTTACAGTTAGGGGTAGGGTTGGGGTAGGAGTAGAATTAGGGTTAGGGTTAGAGTTAGCATTATGGGTAGCGTTATGGTTAGGTTTAGGGTTCGGGTTAGGGTTAGGGTTAGTGGTAGGGTTAGGGTTAGGGGTAGGGTTAGGGTTAAGATTAGTGTTAGGCGTAGCGGTAGGGTTAGGGTTAGGGTTTTAGGGTAGGGTTAGGGTTAGGGTTAGGTTTAGGGTTCGGGTTAGGGTTAGGGTTAGTGGTAGGGTTAGGGTTAGGGGTAGGGTTAGGGTTAAGATTAGTGTTAGGTGTAGCGGTAGGGTTAGGGTTAGGGTTTTAGGGTTAGGGTTAGGGTTAGGGATAGGGTAGGGGTAGGGTTAGGGGTAGGGTTAGAGTTAGGATTAGGGTTAGGGGTAGGGGTAGGGGTACAGTTACGGTTAGGGTTAGGGATAGGGTTAGTGGTAGGGGTAGGGTTAGGGGTAGGGTTAGGGTTAGGGTTAGGGTTACGGTTTTAGGGTTAGGGTTAGGGTAGGGTTAGGGTTAGGGTTAGGTTTAGGGTTACGGTTAGGGGTAGGGTTAGGGTTAGGGTTAGTGGTAGGGGTAGGTTTAGGGGTAGGGTGAAGGCTAGCTTTAGGGTTAGGGTTAGGGTTAGTTGTAGGGTTAGTGGTAGGGGTAGGGTTAGGGTTAGGGTTAGGGGTTAGGGTTAAGGTTAGGTGTACTGTTAGGGGTAGGGTTAGGAGTAGGGTTTATGTTAGTGGTAGGGTTAGTGTTAGGAGTAGTGGTGGGGTAGGGTTAGGGTGAGGGGTTGGGGTAGGGGTAGGGGTAGGGTTAGGGTTAGGGTTAGAGTTAGGTTTAGGTTTCGAGTTAGGCGTAGGGGTAGGGGTACAGTTAGGGTTAGGGGCAGGATTAGGGTTAGGGTTAGGGGTAGGGTTAGGGTTAGGGTTAGGTTAGAGGTAGGGGTAGGGGTAGGGGTAGGGGTAGGGTTAGGGTTGTAGGTTTAGGGTTAGGGGTAGGGGTAGGGGTAGGGTTAGGCTTATGTTTAGGGTTAGGGTTATGGTTAGGGGTAGGGTTAGGGTTAGGGTTAGCGTTAGGGGTATGGTTAGGGTTAGGGTTAGGGTTATGGTTAAGGGTAGGGTTAGGGTTATTGTTGGGTTTAAGGGTAGGGGTAGGGTTAGGGGTATGGTAGGGTTAAGGTTAGGGTTAGGTGTTGGGTTAGGGGTAGGGTTAGGGGTAGGGGTAGGGTTAGGGTTAGGCTTAATGGTAGGGTTAGGTACAGGGTTAT
Source organism: Megascapheus bottae (assembly GCF_031878675.1). Taxonomy (NCBI): domain Eukaryota; kingdom Metazoa; phylum Chordata; class Mammalia; order Rodentia; family Geomyidae; genus Megascapheus; species Megascapheus bottae. The sequence continues at coordinate 5,896,453 of NC_143546.1, forward strand.
GTTTGGGTTAGGGTTAGCGTTAGGGGTAGGTTTAGGGTTAGGGTTAGGGTTAGCTTTACGGGTAGGGTTAGGGTTAGGGGTAGGGGTAGGGTCAGGGTTGGGTTAGGATTAAGGTTAGGGTTAGTGTTAGGGTAAGGTTAGGGTTAGGGTTAGGGTTAGGGTTACGGTTAGGCGTAGGGTTAGGTTTAGGGTTAGGGTTAGCATTAGGAGGAGGGTTAGGGTTAGGATTAGGGTTAGGGTTAGGCTTAGTGGTATGGTTAGGGTTAGGGTTAGGGTTAGGGTGAGAGTTAGTGGTAGGGGTAGGGTTAGGGAGAGGGTTCATGTTAGGTTTAGGGTTAGGATTAGGGGTAGGGTTAGCGTTAGGGTTAGGGGTAGGGTTAGGGTTAGGATTAGTGGTAGGGTTAGGGTTAGGGGTAGGGGTTAGGTTAGGGTTAGGGGTAGGGTTAGGGTTAGGATTAGTGGTAGGGTTAGGGGTAGGGGTAGGGGTAGGGGTAGGGTTAGGGTTTTAGGGTTAGGGTTAGGGTTAGGGTTAGGGGTAGGGGTAGGGTTGGGCTTAGGTTTAAGATTAGGGTTACGGTTAGGGGTAGGGTTAGGATTAGGGTTAGGGTTAGTGTTAGGGGTATGGTTAGGGTTAGGGTTAGGATTATGGTTAGGGCTAGGTTTAGGGTTAGGTTAGGGTTAGGGGTAGGGTTAGGGTTAGGGTTAGGTTAGGGGTAGGGGTAGGGGTAGGGGTAGGGTTAGGGTTAGGGTTTTAGGGTTAGGGTTAGGGTTAGGGGTAGGGTAGGGTTAGGCTTAGGTTTAGGGTTAGGGTTACGGTTAGGGGTAGGGTTAGGATTAGGGTTAGGGTTAGCATTAGGGGTATGGTTAGGGTTAGGGTTAGGGTTATGGTTAAGGGTAGGGTTAGGGTTATGGTTGGGTTTAAGGGTAGGGGAAGGGTTAGGGGTATGGTAGGTTTAGGCGTAGAGTTAGGATTAGGGTTAGGGTCAGGGGTAGGGTTAGGGTTAGGGTTAGGGTTTCGGTTAGAGGTAGGGTTAGGGTTAGATTTAGGGTTACTGTTAGGGGTATGGTTAGGGTTAGGGTTAAGTGTAGGGGTAGGTGTCGATTTAGGGTTAGGGTTAGGGTTAGTGGTAGGGGTAGGGTTAGGGGTTTGGGTAGGGGTACAGTTAGGGTTAGGTTTAGGGTTAGGTTTAGGGTTAGGAGTAGGGTTAGGGTTAAGGTTAAATTTAGTGGTAGGGGTAGGGTTAGGTATAGGGTTAGGGTTAGGGTTAGGGATTGGGGTAAGGGTAGGAGTATGGCTAGAGTTAGGTTTAGGGGTAGGGGTAGGGTTAGGGTTAGGGTTAGGATTAGGGGTAGGGTTAGAGTTAGGGGTAGGGTTATGGTTAGGGTTAGTGGTAGGGGTAAGGTTAGGGGTAGGGTGAGGGTTAGGGTTAGTGTTCGGGTTAGGGGTAGGGGTAGGGGTACAGTTAGGGTTAGGGATAGGGTTAGGTTTAGGGTTAGGGTTAGAGTTAGGGGTAGGTTTAGGGTTAGGGTTAGGGTTAGCTTTAGGGGTAGGGTTAGGGTTAGGGTAGGGGTAGGGGTAGGGTTAGGGTTAGGGTTTTAGTGTTAGGGTTAGGATTAGGTTTAGGGTCAGGGGTAGGGGTAGTGTTAGGCATAGGTTTCGGTTTAGGGTTACGGTTAGGGGTAGGGTTAGGGTTAGGGTTAGTGTTAGGGTGAGGGTTAGTGGTAGGGGTAGGGTTAGGGTTAGGGTTAGGAGTAGGTTTAGGGCTAGCGTTAGGGTTAGGGTGAGGGTTAGTGGTAGGGGAAGGGTTAGGGGTAGGGTTAGGGTTAGGGTTAGGGGTAGGGTTAGAGGTAGGGTTAGTGTTAGGGTTAGGGTAGGGTTAGGGTTACGGTTACGGTTAGGGGTAGGGATAGGGTTAGGGTTAGGGTTAGGCTTAGGGTTAGTTGTAGGTGTAGAGTTAGGGGTAGGGTTAGGGTTAGGGTTAGGTTAGGGGTAGGGTATGGTTAGGGTTAGTGTTTTAGGGTTAGGGTTAGGGTTAGGGGTAAGGGTACTGATAGGCTTAGGTTTAGGGTGAGGGTTACGGTTAGGGGTAGGGTTAGGATTAGGGTTAGGGTTAGCGTTAGGGGTATGGTTAGGGTTAGGGTTAGGGTTAGGGTTTGGGGTAGGGTTAGTGTTAGGTTTAGGGTAGAGTTAGGGTTAGGGTTAGGGTTACGGTTAGGGGTAGGGGTAGGGGTAGGGTTAGGGTTAGGCTTAGGGTTAGTCGTAGGGGTAGGGTTAGGGGTAGGTTTAGGGTTAGGTTAGGGTTATGTTAGGGGTTAGGGTTAGGGTTAGGGTTAGGGTTAGGGTTTTAGGGTTAGGGTTAGGGGTATGCGTAGGGGTAGGGTTAGGGTTAGGGTTTTAGGGTTAGGGTTAGGGGTAGGGGTAGGGGTAGGGTTAGGCTTAGGTTTATGTTTAGGGTTACGGTTAGGGGTAGGGTTAGGGTTAGGGTTAGCGTTAGGGGTATCGTTAGGATTGGGGTTAGTGGTAGGGGTAGGGGTAGGGTTAGGGTTAGGGTTAGTGGTAGGGGTAGGGGTAGGGTTACGGATAGGGTTAGGGTTCTGGTTAGGGGTAGGGGTAGGGTTAGGGTTAGTGGGAGGGTTAGGGTTAGGGGTAGGATTAGGGTTGGGAATAGGGTTAGGTGTAGCGGTAGGGTTAGGGTTAGGGTTTTAGGGTAGGGTTAGGGTTAGCGTTAGGGTTAGGGTTCGGGTTAGGGTTAGGGTTAGGGTTAGTGGTAGGGTTAGGGTTAGGGGTAGGGTTAGGGTTAGGATTAGTGTTAGGTGTAGCGGTAGGGTTGGGGTTAGGGTTTTAGGGTTAGGGTTAGGGTTAGGGATATGGGTAGGGGTAGGGTTAGGGGTAGGGTTAGGGTTAGGATTAGGGTTAGGGGTAGGTTTAGGGTTAGGGTTAGGGTTCGGGTTAGGGGTAGGGGTAGGGGTACAGTTACGGTTAGCGTTAGGGATAGGGTTAGTGGTAGGGGTAGGGTTAGGGGTAGGGTTAGGGTTAGGGTTAGGGTTACGGTTTTAGGGTTAGTGTTAGGGTTAGTGTAGGGTTAGGGTTAGGGTTAGGTTTAGGGTTACGGTTAGGGGTAGGGTTAGGTTTAGGGTTAGTGGTAGGGGTAGGGTTAGGGGTAGGGTGAAGGCTAGCTTTAGGGTTAGGGTTAGGGTTTGTTGTAGGGTTAGTGGTAGGGGTAGGGTTAGGGTTAGGGGTTAGGGTTAAGGTTAGGTGTACTGTTAGGGGTAGGGTTAGGAGTAGGGTTTATGTTAGTGGTAGGGTTAGTGTTAGGGGTAGTGTTGGGGTAGGGTTAGGGTGAGGGGTTGGGGTAGGGGTAGGGGTAGGGTTAGGGTTAGGGTTAGAGTTAGGGTTATGGTAGGGTTACGGTTAGGGTTAGGGTTCCGGTTAGTGGTAGGGTTAGGGTTAGGGTTAGGGTTAGTGTTAGCGTTAGTGATAGGGGTAGGATTAGGGGTTGGGTTAGAGTTAGGGTTAGGTTTTGAGTTAGGAGTAGGGGTAGGGGTACAGTTAGTGTTAGGGTTAGGATTAGGGTTAGGGTTAGGGTTAGGGTGAGGGGTAGGTTAGGGGTAGGGGTAGGGGTAGGAGTAGGGGTAAGGGTAGGGTTTGGGTTACGGTTAGGGGTAGGGGTAGGGTTAGGGTTAGGGTTAGGGTGAGGTTTAGAGGTAGGGGTAGGGTTAGGTATAGGGTTATTGTTAGGTTTAGGGTTAGGGTTAGGGGTAGGGTTAGGGTTAGGTTTAGGGGTACGGTTATGGCTAGGGTTAGTGGTAGGGTTAGTGTTAGGGTTAGGGGTAGGGTTAGGGCTAGGGTTAGGGTTAGGTTAGGGTTAGGCGTAGGGTTAGGGTTACTGTTAGGTTTAGGTTAGGGGTAGAGGTAGGGGTAGAGTTAGGGTTAGGGTTTTAGTGTTAGGGTTAGGGTTAGGGTTAGGGCTAGGGTTAGGGTTAGGTTAGGGTTAGGGTTAGGATTAGGGTTAGGGTTAGGTTTAGGTTATTTGTAGGGGTAGGGGTAGGGTTAGGGTTAGGGTTTTACTGTTAGGGTTAGGGGTAGGGATAGGGGTAGGGTTAGGCTTAGGTTTAGGGTTAGGATTACGGTTAGGGGTAGGGTTAGGTTTAGGGTTAGGGTTAGCGTTAGCGGTAGGGGTAGTGTTAGGGGTAGGGTTAGGGTTAGGGTTATGGTTTGGGGTAGGGTTGGGTTTAAGGGTAGGGGTAGGGTTAGGAGTATGGTAGGGTTAGGCGTAGAGTTAGGGTTAGGGTTAGGGTCAGGGGTAGGGTTAGGGTTAGGGTTAGGTTTAGGGTTAGGGTTACGGTTAGAGGTAGGGTTAGAGTTAGATTTAGGGTTACGGTTTGGGGTATGGTTAGGGTTTGGATTAGGGGTAGGGTTAGCGTTACGGGTAGGGTTATGGTTAGGGTTAGTGGTAGGGGTAAGGTTATGGGTAGGGTGAGGGTTAGGGTTAGTGTTCGTGTTAGGGGTTGGAGTAGGGGTACAGTTAGGCTTAGGGATAGGGTTAGGTTTAGGTTTCAGGTTCGGGTTAGGGGTAGCGTTATGGTTAGGGTTAGGGTTAGAGTGAGTGGTAGGGATAGGGTTAAGGGTTTGGTTAGGGTTAGGGCTAGGGTTAGGGTTAGGTTAGGGTTAGGGGTAGGGTTAGGGTTAGGGTTAGAGTTAGGTTTAGGTTTCGAGTTAGGCGTAGGTGTAGGGGTACAGTTAGGGTTAGGGGCAGGATTAGGGTTAGGGTTAGGGGTAGGGTTAGGGTTAGGGTTAGGGTAGGGGTAGGGGTAGGGTTAGTGTTAGGTTTAGGGTAGAGTTAGGGTTAGGGTTAGGGTTACGGTTAGGTGTAGGGGTAGGGTTAGGGTTAGGCTTAGGCTTAGGGTTAGTGGTAGGGGTAGGGTTAGGGGTAGGGTTAGGGTTAGGTTAGGGTTATGTTAGGGGTTAGGGTTAGGGTTAGGGTTAGGGTTAGGGTTTTAGGGTTAGGGTTAGGGGTAGGCGTAGGGGTAGGGTTAGGGTTAGGGTTTCAGGGTTAGGGTTAGGGGTAGGGGTAGGGGTAGGGTTAGGCTTAGGTTTATGTTTAGGGTTACGGTTAGGGGTAGGGTTTGGGTTAGGGTTAGTGTTAGGGGTATCATTAGGATTGGGGTTAGTGGTAGGGGTAGGGGTAGGGTTAGGTTAGGGTTAGTGGTAGGGGTAGGGGTAGGGTTACGGATAGGGTTAGGGTTCTGGTTAGGGGTAGGGGTACGGTTAGGGTTAGTGGTAGGGTTAGGGTTAGGGGTAGGATTAGGGTTGGAATAGGGTTAGGTGTAGCGGTAGGGTTAGGGTTAGGGTTTTAGGGTAGGGTTAGGGTTAGGGTTAGGTTTAGGGTTCGGGTTAGGGTTAGGGTTAGTGGTAGGGTTAGGGTTAGGGGTAGGGTTAGGGTTAGGATTAGTGTTAGGTGTAGCGGTAGGGTTAGGGTTAGGGTTTTAGGGTTAGGGTTAGGGATAGGGGTAGGGGTAGG
>NC_143546.1:5906792-5955161 GCF_031878675.1 Megascapheus bottae
GGGTTAGGGTTAGCTTTAGGGTTAGGGTTAGGGTTAGGGTTAGGGTTAGGCTTAGCTTTAGGGTTAGGGTTAGGTTTAGCTTTAGGGTTAATGTTAGGGTTAGTGTTAGCTTTAGGTTTAGGGTTAGGAAAACGGTTAGGGTTAGGGTTAGGGTTAGGGTTAGCGTTAGGGTTAGGTTTAGCTTTGGGGTTAGGGTTAGGGTTAGGGTTAGCGTTAGGGTTAGGGTTAGGGTTAGCTTTAGGGTTAGGGTTAGAGTGAGGGTTAGGTTAAGTTTAGAGTTAGGGTTAGGGTTAGGGTTAGGGTTAGAGAAATGGTTAGGGTTAGTGTTAGGGTTAGGGTTAATGTTAGCGTTAGGGTTAGGTTCAGGGTTAGGGTGATGGTTAGGGTTAGGGTTAGGGAAACGGTTAGGGTTAGGGTTAGGGTTAGGGTTAGGGTTAGGGAAACGGTTAGGGTTAGGTTTAGGGTTAGGGTAAGGGTTAGGGTTAGGGTTAGGGTTAGGGTTAGTGTTAACGTTATGGTTAGGTTCAGGGTTAGGGTTATGGTTAGGGTTAGGTTTAGGGAAACGGTTAGGGTTAGGGTTAGGGTTAGGGTTAGGTTTAGGGTTATGGTTAGGGTTAGGGAAACGGCTAGGGTTAGGGTTACGGTTAGGGTTAGGGTTAGGTTGAGGGTTAGGGTTAGGGTTAGGGTTAGGGAAACGGTTAGGGTTAGGGTTAGGGTTAGGGTTAGGGTTAGCCTTAGGGTTAGGGTTAGCTTCAGGTTAGGGTTAGGGTTAAGGTTACCGTTCGGGTTAGGGTTAGCGTTAGGATTAGGGTTAGGGTTAGGGTTAGGGTTAGGTTTAGGAAAACGGTTAGGGTTAGGGTTTGGGTTAGGGTTAGGTTTAGGGTTAGAATTAGAGTTAGGGATAGGGTTAGGGAAACGGCTAGGGTTAGGGTTACGGTTAGGGTTAGGGTTAGGTTGAGGGTTAGGGTTAGGGTTAGGGAAACGGTTAGGGTTAGGGTTAGGGTTAGGGTTAGCATTAGGGTTAGGGTTAGCTTTAGGGTTAGGTTTAGGGTTAGGGTTAGGGTTAGCTTCAGAGTTATGGTTATGGTTAGGGTTAGGGTTAGGGAAACGGTTAGGGTTAGGATTAGGTTTAGGGTTAGGGTTAGGGAAACGATTAGGGTTAGGGTTAGGGTTAGGGTTAGCTTTAGGGTTAGGGTTAGGCTTAGGGTAGGGAAACGGTTAGGTTTAGTGTTAGGGTTAGGGTAAGGGTTAGGGTTAGGGTTAGGAAACTGTGAGGGTTAGCGTTAGGGTTAGGGGAAGGGTTAGGGAATCGCTAAGGGTTAGGGTTAGGGTTAAGGTTAGGTTTAGGTTTAGGGTTAGGTTTAGGGTTAGCTTTAGGTTTAGGGTTTGAGTTGGGGTTAGGGTTAGGGTTAGCTTTAGGGTTGGGGTTAGGGTTAGGTTTAGGGTTAGGGTTAGGGAAAGTGTTAGGGTTAGGGTGAGGGTTAGGGTTAGGGTTAATATTAGGGTTAGGGTTAGGGAAACTGTTAGCTTTAGGGTTCGGGTTAGGGTTAGGGTTAGCTTTAGGGTTAGGGTTAGGTTTAGGGTTAGGGTTAGCGATAGGCCTAGGGTGAGGGTAAGGGTTAGTGTTAGGGAAACGGTTAGGGTTAGGGTTAAGATTAGCTTTAGGGTTAGGGTTAGGGTTAGGGTGAGTGTTAGGGTTAGGGTTAGGGTTAGCTTTAGGGTTAGGGTTAGGGTTACGGTTAGGGAAACTGTTAGGGTTAGGGTTAGGGTTAGGGTTAGCTTTAGGGTTAGGGTTAGGGTTAGGGTTAGGATTAGGGTTAGGGTTAGCGATAGTGTTAGGGTTAGGGTTAGGGTTAGGGTTAGGGAAACGGTTAGGGTTAGGGTTAGGGTTAGGGTAAGGGTTAGGGTTAGGGTTAGGGTTAGGGAAGCGGTAAGGGTTAGGGTTAGGGTTAGGGTTAGGATTATGGTCAGGTTTAGGGTTAGGGTTAGGCTTAGGGAAACAGTTAGGGTTAGGGTTAGGGTTAGGGTTAGCTTTCGGGTTAGGGTTAGGGTTAGGGTTAGGGAAACGGTTAGGTTTAGGGTTAGGGTTCGGGTTACGGTTAGCGTTAGCGTTAGGGTTAGGGTGAGCTTTAGGTTTAGGGTTAGGGTTAGGGTTAGGGTTAGGGTTAGCGTTAGGGTTAGGGTTAGGTTTAGCTTTAGGGTTAGGGTTAGGGTTTGGGTTAGGGTTAGGTTAACTTTAGGGTTAGGGTTAGGGTTAGGGTTAGGGTTAGGGTTAGATTTAGGGTTAGGGTTAGGGTGAGGGTAAGGGTTAGGGTTAGCGTTAGGGTTAGGGTTAGGGTTAGGGTTAGGGATAGTGTTAGTGTTAGGGTTAGGGTTAGGGTTAGGGTTAGGGAAACGGTTAGGTTTAGGGTCGGGTTTAGGATTAGGGTTAGGATTAGCTTTAGGGTTAGGGTTAGGGAAACGGTTAGGGTTAGTGTTAGGTTAGGGTGAGGGTTAGGGTTAGCGTTAGCGTTAGGGTTAGGGTTAGGGTTAGAGAAATGGTTAGGGGTAGGGTTAGGGTTAGGGTTAGGGTTAGGGTTAGCTTTAGGGTTATGGTTAGGGTTAGGGTTAGGGTTAGCTTTAGGGTTAGGTTTAAGATTAGGCTTAGATTTAGGTTTAGGGTTAGGGTGAGGGTTAGGGTTAGGGTTAGCGTTAGGGTTAGGTTTAGGGTTAGGGTTAGGGTTGGCTTTAAGGTTAGGGTTAGGGTGAGGGTAAGAGTTAGGGTTAGGGTTAGCGTTAGGTTTAGGGTTAGGGTTAGGGTTAGGGAAACGGTTGGGTTAGGGTTAGGGTTAGGGTTAGGGTTAGGGTTAGCTTTAGGGTTAGGGTGAGGGTTAGGGTTAGGGTTAGGGTTAACATTAGGTTTAGGGTTAGGGTTAGGGTTAGCTTTAGGGTTAGGGTTAGGTTTAGGGTTAGGGTTAGCGATAGGCCTAGGGTGAGGGTAAGGGTTAGTGTTAGGGAAACGGTTAGGGTTAGGGTTAAGATTAGCTTTAGGGTTAGGGTTAGGGTTAGGGTGAGTGTTAGGGTTAGGGTTAGGGTTAGCTTTAGGGTTAGGGTTAGGGTTACGGTTAGGGAAACTGTTAGGGTTAGGGTTAGGGTTAGGGTTAGCTTTAGGGTTAGGGTTAGGGTTAGGGTTAGGATTAGGGTTAGGGTTAGCGATAGTGTTAGGGTTAGGGTTAGGGTTAGGGTTAGGGAAACGGTTAGGGTTAGGGTTAGGGTTAGGGTAAGGGTTAGGGTTAGGGTTAGGGTTAGGGAAGCGGTAAGGGTTAGGGTTAGGGTTAGGGTTAGGATTATGGTCAGGTTTAGGGTTAGGGTTAGGCTTAGGGAAACAGTTAGGGTTAGGGTTAGGGTTAGGGTTAGCTTTCGGGTTAGGGTTAGGGTTAGGGTTAGGGAAACGGTTAGGTTTAGGGTTAGGGTTCGGGTTACGGTTAGGGTTAGCGTTAGGGTTAGGGTGAGCTTTAGGTTTAGGGTTAGGGTTAGGGTTAGGGTTAGGGTTAGCGTTAGGGTTAGGGTTAGGTTTAGCTTTAGGGTTAGGGTTAGGGTTTGGGTTAGGGTTAGGTTAACTTTAGGGTTAGGGTTAGGGTTAGGGTTAGGGTTAGGGTTAGGGTTAGATTTAGGGTTAGGGTTAGGGTGAGGGTAAGGGTTAGGGTTAGCGTTAGGGTTAGGGTTAGGGTTAGGGTTAGGGATAGTGTTAGTGTTAGGGTTAGGGTTAGGGTTAGGGTTAGGGAAACGGTTAGGTTTAGGGTCGGGTTTAGGATTAGGGTTAGGATTAGCTTTAGGGTTAGGGTTAGGGAAACGGTTAGGGTTAGTGTTAGGGTTAGGGTGAGGGTTTGGGTTAGCGTTAGCGTTAGGGTTAGGGTTAGGGTTAGAGAAATGGTTAGGGGTAGGGTTAGGGTTAGGGTTAGGGTTAGGGTTAGCTTTAGGGTTATGGTTAGGGTTAGGGTTAGGGTTAGCTTTAGGGTTAGGGTTAGGGTTAGGGTTAGGGAAACGTTTAGGGTTAGGTTTAGGGTTAGGTTTAGGGTTAGGCTTAGATTTAGGTTTAGGGTTAGGGTGAGGGTTAGGGTTAGGGTTAGCGTTAGGGTTAGGTTTAGGGTTAGGGTTAGGGTTGGCTTTAAGGTTACGGTTAGGGTGAGGGTAAGAGTTAGGGTTAGGGTTAGCGTTAGGTTTAGGGTTAGGGTTAGGGTTAGGGAAACGGTTGGGTTAGGGTTAGGGTTAGGGTTAGGGTTAGCTTTAGGGTTAGGGTGAGGGTTAGGGTTAGGGTTAGGGTTAACATTAGGGTTAGGGTTAGGGTTAGGGTTAGCTTTAGGGTTAGGGTTAGGGTTGGGGTTTGCGTTAGGGTTAGCTTTAGGGTTGGGGTTAGGGTTAGGGTTAGGGGAACGGTTACGGTTACGGTTAGGGTTAGGGTTAGCTTTAGGGTTAGGATTAGTTTAGGGTTAGGGAAACGTTTAGGTTTAGGTTTAGGGTTAGGGTTAGGGTTAGGGTTAGCGTTAGGGTTAGGGTTAGGTTTAGGGTTAGGGTTAGTGTTAGGGAAACGGTTAGGGTTTGGGATATGGTTAGGGTTTGCCTTAGAGGTAGGGTTAGGGTTAGGGTTAGGGTTAGTGTTAGCTTAAGGGTTAGGGTTAGGGTGAGGTTTAGGGTTAGGGTTAGGGTTAGGGTTAGCGTTAGCTTTAGGGTTAGGGTTAGGGTGAGGGTTAGGGTTAGGTTTAGGGTTAGCTTTAGGTTTAGGGTTAGGGTGAGGGTTAGGGTTAGGGTTAGAGTTAGGGTTCGGGTTAACTTTAGGGTTAGGGTTAGGTTTGGGGTTAGCGTTAGGGTTAGCTTTAGGGTTAGGGTGAGGGTTAGGGTTAGGGTTAGGGTAGCGTTAGGGTTAAAGTTAGGGTTAGCTTTACGGTTAGATTTAGGGTTAGGGTAAGGGTGAGGGTTAGAGTTAGGGTTAGGGTTAGCGTTAGCGTTAGGGTTAGGGTTAGGGTTAGAGAAACGGTTGGGGTTAGGGTTAGGGTTAGGGTTAGCTTTAGGGTTAGGGTTAGGGTTAGGGTTAGGGAAATGTTTAGGGTTAGGTTTAGGGTTAGTTTTAGGATTAGGGTTAGATTTAGGGTTAGTGTTAGGGTTAGGGTTAGGGTTAGCTTTAGGGTTAGGGTTAGGGTGAGGGTAAGGGTTAGGGTTAGGGTTAGGGAAACGGTTAGGGTTATGGTTAGGGTTAGGGTTAGCTTTAGGGTTAGGGTTAGGGTTAGGGTTAGGGTTAGGCTTAGCTTTAGGGTTAGGGTTAGGTTTAGCTTTAGGGTTAATGTTAGGGTTAGTGTTAGCTTTAGGTTTAGGGTTAGGAAAACGGTTAGGGTTAGGGTTAGGGTTAGGGTTAGCGTTAGGGTTAGGTTTAGCTTTGGGGTTAGGGTTAGGGTTAGGGTTAGCGTTAGGGTTAGGGTTAGGGTTAGCTTTAGGGTTAGGGTTAGAGTGAGGGTTAGGTTAAGTTTAGAGTTAGGGTTAGGGTTAGGGTTAGGGTTAGAGAAATGGTTAGGGTTAGTGTTAGGGTTAGGGTTAATGTTAGCGTTAGGGTTAGGTTCAGGGTTAGGGTGATGGTTAGGGTTAGGGTTAGGGAAACGGTTAGGGTTAGGGTTAGGGTTAGGGTTAGGGTTAGGGAAACGGTTAGGGTTAGGTTTAGGGTTAGGGTAAGGGTTAGGGTTAGGGTTAGGGTTAGGGTTAGTGTTAACGTTATGGTTAGGTTCAGGGTTAGGGTTATGGTTAGGGTTAGGTTTAGGGAAACGGTTAGGGTTAGGGTTAGGGTTAGGGTTAGGTTTAGGGTTATGGTTAGGGTTAGGGAAACGGCTAGGGTTAGGGTTACGGTTAGGGTTAGGGTTAGGTTGAGGGTTAGGGTTAGGGTTAGGGTTAGGGAAACGGTTAGGGTTAGGGTTAGGGTTAGGGTTAGGGTTAGCCTTAGGGTTAGGGTTAGCTTCAGGTTAGGGTTAGGGTTAAGGTTACCGTTCGGGTTAGGGTTAGCGTTAGGATTAGGGTTAGGGTTAGGGTTAGGGTTAGGTTTAGGAAAACGGTTAGGGTTAGGGTTTGGGTTAGGGTTAGGTTTAGGGTTAGAATTAGAGTTAGGGATAGGGTTAGGGAAACGGCTAGGGTTAGGGTTACGGTTAGGGTTAGGGTTAGGTTGAGGGTTAGGGTTAGGGTTAGGGAAACGGTTAGGGTTAGGGTTAGGGTTAGGGTTAGCATTAGGGTTAGGGTTAGCTTTAGGGTTAGGTTTAGGGTTAGGGTTAGGGTTAGCTTCAGAGTTATGGTTATGGTTAGGGTTAGGGTTAGGGAAACGGTTAGGGTTAGGATTAGGTTTAGGGTTAGGGTTAGGGAAACGATTAGGGTTAGGGTTAGGGTTAGGGTTAGCTTTAGGGTTAGGGTTAGGCTTAGGGTAGGGAAACGGTTAGGTTTAGTGTTAGGGTTAGGGTAAGGGTTAGGGTTAGGGTTAGGAAACTGTGAGGGTTAGCGTTAGGGTTAGGGGAAGGGTTAGGGAATCGCTAAGGGTTAGGGTTAGGGTTAAGGTTAGGTTTAGGTTTAGGGTTAGGTTTAGGGTTAGCTTTAGGTTTAGGGTTTGAGTTGGGGTTAGGGTTAGGGTTAGCTTTAGGGTTGGGGTTAGGGTTAGGTTTAGGGTTAGGGTTAGGGAAAGTGTTAGGGTTAGGGTGAGGGTTAGGGTTAGGGTTAATATTAGGGTTAGGGTTAGGGAAACTGTTAGCTTTAGGGTTCGGGTTAGGGTTAGGGTTAGCTTTAGGGTTAGGGTTAGGTTTAGGGTTAGGGTTAGCGATAGGCCTAGGGTGAGGGTAAGGGTTAGTGTTAGGGAAACGGTTAGGGTTAGGGTTAAGATTAGCTTTAGGGTTAGGGTTAGGGTTAGGGTGAGTGTTAGGGTTAGGGTTAGGGTTAGCTTTAGGGTTAGGGTTAGGGTTACGGTTAGGGAAACTGTTAGGGTTAGGGTTAGGGTTAGGGTTAGCTTTAGGGTTAGGGTTAGGGTTAGGGTTAGGATTAGGGTTAGGGTTAGCGATAGTGTTAGGGTTAGGGTTAGGGTTAGGGTTAGGGAAACGGTTAGGGTTAGGGTTAGGGTTAGGGTAAGGGTTAGGGTTAGGGTTAGGGTTAGGGAAGCGGTAAGGGTTAGGGTTAGGGTTAGGGTTAGGATTATGGTCAGGTTTAGGGTTAGGGTTAGGCTTAGGGAAACAGTTAGGGTTAGGGTTAGGGTTAGGGTTAGCTTTCGGGTTAGGGTTAGGGTTAGGGTTAGGGAAACGGTTAGGTTTAGGGTTAGGGTTCGGGTTACGGTTAGCGTTAGCGTTAGGGTTAGGGTGAGCTTTAGGTTTAGGGTTAGGGTTAGGGTTAGGGTTAGGGTTAGCGTTAGGGTTAGGGTTAGGTTTAGCTTTAGGGTTAGGGTTAGGGTTTGGGTTAGGGTTAGGTTAACTTTAGGGTTAGGGTTAGGGTTAGGGTTAGGGTTAGGGTTAGATTTAGGGTTAGGGTTAGGGTGAGGGTAAGGGTTAGGGTTAGCGTTAGGGTTAGGGTTAGGGTTAGGGTTAGGGATAGTGTTAGTGTTAGGGTTAGGGTTAGGGTTAGGGTTAGGGAAACGGTTAGGTTTAGGGTCGGGTTTAGGATTAGGGTTAGGATTAGCTTTAGGGTTAGGGTTAGGGAAACGGTTAGGGTTAGTGTTAGGTTAGGGTGAGGGTTAGGGTTAGCGTTAGCGTTAGGGTTAGGGTTAGGGTTAGAGAAATGGTTAGGGGTAGGGTTAGGGTTAGGGTTAGGGTTAGGGTTAGCTTTAGGGTTATGGTTAGGGTTAGGGTTAGGGTTAGCTTTAGGGTTAGGTTTAAGATTAGGCTTAGATTTAGGTTTAGGGTTAGGGTGAGGGTTAGGGTTAGGGTTAGCGTTAGGGTTAGGTTTAGGGTTAGGGTTAGGGTTGGCTTTAAGGTTAGGGTTAGGGTGAGGGTAAGAGTTAGGGTTAGGGTTAGCGTTAGGTTTAGGGTTAGGGTTAGGGTTAGGGAAACGGTTGGGTTAGGGTTAGGGTTAGGGTTAGGGTTAGGGTTAGCTTTAGGGTTAGGGTGAGGGTTAGGGTTAGGGTTAGGGTTAACATTAGGTTTAGGGTTAGGGTTAGGGTTAGCTTTAGGGTTAGGGTTAGGGTTGGGGTTTGCGTTAGGGTTAGCTTTAGGGTTGGGGTTAGGGTTAGGGTTAGGGGAACGGTTACGGTTACGGTTAGGGTTAGGGTTAGCTTTAGGGTTAGGATTAGTTTAGGGTTAGGGAAACGTTTAGGTTTAGGGTTAGGGTTAGGGTTAGGGTTAGCGTTAGGGTTAGGGTTAGGTTTAGGGTTAGGGTTAGTGTTAGGGAAACGGTTAGGGTTTGGGATATGGTTAGGGTTTGACTTAGAGGTAGGGTTAGGGTTAGGGTTAGGGTTAGTGTTAGCTTTAGGGTTAGGGTGAGGGTTAGGGTTAGGGTTAGGGTTAGGGTTAGCGTTAGCTTTAGGGTTAGGGTTAGGGTGAGGGTTAGGGTTAGGTTTAGGGTTAGCTTTAGGTTTAGGGTTAGGGTGAGGGTTAGGGTTAGGGTTAGAGTTAGGGTTCGGGTTAACTTTAGGGTTAGGGTTAGGTTTGGGGTTAGCATTAGGGTTAGCTTTAGGGTTAGGGTGAGGGTTAGGGTTAGGGTTAGGGTAGCGTTAGGGTTAAAGTTAGGGTTAGCTTTACGGTTAGATTTAGGGTTAGGGTTAGGGTGAGGGTTAGGGTTAGAGTTAGGGTTAGGGTTAGCGTTAGCGTTAGGGTTAGGGTTAGGGTTAGAGAAACGGTTAGGGTTAGGGTTAGGGTTAGCTTTAGGGTTAGGGTGAGGGTTAGGGTTAGAGTTAGGGTAGCGTTAGGGTTAAAGTTAGGGTTAGCTTTACGGTTAGATTTAGGGTTAGGGTAAGGGTGAGGGTTAGAGTTAGGGTTAGGGTTAGCGTTAGCGTTAGGGTTAGGGTTAGGGTTAGAGAAACGGTTGGGGTTAGGGTTAGGGTTAGGGTTAGCTTTAGGGTTAGGGTTAGGGTTAGGGTTAGGGAAATGTTTAGGGTTAGGTTTAGGGTTAGTTTTAGGATTAGGGTTAGATTTAGGGTTAGTGTTAGGGTTAGGGTTAGGGTTAGCTTTAGGGTTAGGGTTAGGGTGAGGGTAAGGGTTAGGGTTAGGGTTAGGGTTAGGGAAACGGTTAGGGTTATGGTTAGGGTTAGGGTTAGCTTTAGGGTTAGGGTTAGGGTTAGGGTTAGGGTTAGGCTTAGCTTTAGGGTTAGGGTTAGGTTTAGCTTTAGGGTTAATGTTAGGGTTAGTGTTAGCTTTAGGTTTAGGGTTAGGAAAACGGTTAGGGTTAGGGTTAGGGTTAGGGTTAGCGTTAGGGTTAGGTTTAGCTTTGGGGTTAGGGTTAGGGTTAGCGTTAGGGTTAGGGTTAGGGTTAGCTTTAGGGTTAGGGTTAGAGTGAGGGTTAGGTTAAGTTTAGGGTTAGGGTTAGGGTTAGGGTTAGGGTTAGAGAAATGGTTAGGGTTAGTGTTAGGGTTAGGGTTAATGTTAGCGTTAGGGTTAGATTCAGGGTTAGGGTGATGGTTAGGGTTAGGGTTAGGGAAACGGTTAGGGTTAGGGTTAGGGTTAGGGTTAGGGTTAGGGAAACGGTTAGGGTTAGGGTTAGGGTTAGGGTAAGGGTTAGGTTTAGGGTTAGGGTTAGGGTTAGTGTTAGCGTTATGGTTAGGTTCAGGGTTAGGGTTATGGTTAGGGTTAGGTTTAGGGAAACGGTTAGGGTTAGGGTTAGGGTTAGGGTTAGGTTTAGGGTTATGGTTAGGGTTAGGGATAGGGTTAGGGAAACGGCTAGGGTTAGGGTTACGGTTAGGGTTAGGGTTAGGTTGAGGGTTAGGGTTAGGGTTAGGTTTAGGGAAACGGTTAGGGTTAGGGTTAGGGTTAGGGTTAGCCTTAGGGTTAGGGTTAGCTTTAGGTTAGGGTTAGGGTTAAGGTTACCGTTCGGGTTAGGGTTAGCGTTAGGATTAGGGTTAGGGTTAGGGTTAGGGTTAGGGTTAGGTTTAGGAAAACGGTTAGGGTTAGGGTTTGGGTTAGGGTTAGGTTTAGGGTTAGAATTAGAGTTAGGGATAGGGTTAGGGAAACGGCTAGGGTTAGGGTTACGGTTAGGGTTAGGGTTAGGTTGAGGGTTAGGGTTAGGGTTAGGGAAACGGTTAGGGTTAGGGTTAGGGTTAGGGTTAGCATTAGGGTTAGGGTTAGCTTTAGGGTTAGGTTTAGGGTTAGGGTTAGGGTTAGCTTCAGAGTTATGGTTATGGTTAGGGTTAGGGTTAGGGAAATGGTTAGGGTTAGGATTAGGTTTAGGGTTAGGGTTAGGGAAACGATTAGGGTTAGGATTAGGGTTAGGGTTAGCTTTAGGGTTAGGGTTAGGCTTAGGGTAGGGAAACGGTTAGGTTTAGTGTTAGGGTTAGGGTAAGGGTTAGGGTTAGGGTTAGGAAACTGTGAGGGTTAGCGTTAGGGTTAGGGGAAGGGTTAGGGAATCGCTAAGGGTTAGGGTTAGGGTTAAGGTTAGGTTTAGGTTTAGGGTTAGGTTTAGGGTTAGCTTTAGGTTTAGGGTTTGAGTTGGGGTTAGGGTTAGGGTTAGCTTTAGGGTTGGGGTTAGGGTTAGGTTTAGGGTTAGGGTTAGGGAAAGTGTTAGGGTTAGGGTGAGGGTTAGGGTTAGGGTTAATATTAGGGTTAGGGTTAGGGAAACTGTTAGCTTTAGGGTTCGGGTTAGGGTTAGGGTTAGCTTTAGGGTTAGGGTTAGGTTTAGGGTTAGGGTTAGCGATAGGCCTAGGGTGAGGGTAAGGGTTAGTGTTAGGGAAACGGTTAGGGTTAGGGTTAAGATTAGCTTTAGGGTTAGGGTTAGGGTTAGGGTGAGTGTTAGGGTTAGGGTTAGGGTTAGCTTTAGGGTTAGGGTTAGGGTTACGGTTAGGGAAACTGTTAGGGTTAGGGTTAGGGTTAGGGTTAGCTTTAGGGTTAGGGTTAGGGTTAGGGTTAGGATTAGGGTTAGGGTTAGCGATAGTGTTAGGGTTAGGGTTAGGGTTAGGGTTAGGGAAACGGTTAGGGTTAGGGTTAGGGTTAGGGTAAGGGTTAGGGTTAGGGTTAGGGTTAGGGAAGCGGTAAGGGTTAGGGTTAGGGTTAGGGTTAGGATTATGGTCAGGTTTAGGGTTAGGGTTAGGCTTAGGGAAACAGTTAGGTTTAGGGTTAGGGTTAGGGTTAGCTTTTGGGTTAGGGTTAGGGTTAGGGTTAGGGAAACGGTTAGGTTTAAGGTTAGGGTTCGGGTTACGGTTAGGGTTAGCGTTAGGGTTAGGGTGAGCTTTAGGTTTAGGGTTAGGGTTAGGGTTAGGGTTAGGGTTAGCGTTAGGGTTAGGGTTAGGTTTAGCTTTAGGGTTAGGGTTAGGGTTTGGGTTAGGGTTAGGTTAACTTTAGGGTTAGGGTTAGGGTTAGGGTTAGGGTTAGGGTTAGGGTTAGATTTAGGGTTAGGGTTAGGGTGAGGGTAAGGGTTAGGGTTAGCGTTAGGGTTAGGGTTAGGGTTAGGGTTAGGGATAGTGTTAGTGTTAGGGTTAGGGTTAGGGTTAGGGTTAGGGAAACGGTTAGGTTTAGGGTCGGGTTTAGGATTAGGGTTAGGATTAGCTTTAGGGTTAGGGTTAGGGAAACGGTTAGGGTTAGTGTTAGGGTTAGGGTGAGGGTTTGGGTTAGCGTTAGCGTTAGGGTTAGGGTTAGGGTTAGAGAAATGGTTAGGGGTAGGGTTAGGGTTAGGGTTAGGGTTAGGGTTAGCTTTAGGGTTATGGTTAGGGTTAGGGTTAGGGTTAGCTTTAGGGTTAGGGTTAGGGTTAGGGTTAGGGAAACGTTTAGGGTTAGGTTTAGGGTTAGGTTTAGGGTTAGGCTTAGATTTAGGTTTAGGGTTAGGGTGAGGGTTAGGGTTAGGGTTAGCGTTAGGGTTAGGTTTAGGGTTAGGGTTAGGGTTGGCTTTAAGGTTACGGTTAGGGTGAGGGTAAGAGTTAGGGTTAGGGTTAGCGTTAGGTTTAGGGTTAGGGTTAGGGTTAGGGAAACGGTTGGGTTAGGGTTAGGGTTAGGGTTAGGGTTAGCTTTAGGGTTAGGGTGAGGGTTAGGGTTAGGGTTAGGGTTAACATTAGGGTTAGGGTTAGGGTTAGGGTTAGCTTTAGGGTTAGGGTTAGGGTTGGGGTTTGCATTAGGGTTAGCTTTAGGGTTGGGGTTAGGGTTAGGGTTAGGGGAACGGTTACGGTTACGGTTAGGGTTAGGGTTAGCTTTAGGGTTAGGATTAGTTTAGGGTTAGGGAAACGTTTAGGTTTAGGTTTAGGGTTAGGGTTAGGGTTAGGGTTAGCGTTAGGGTTAGGGTTAGGTTTAGGGTTAGGGTTAGTGTTAGGGAAACGGTTAGGGTTTGGGATATGGTTAGGGTTTGCCTTAGAGGTAGGGTTAGGGTTAGGGTTAGGGTTAGTGTTAGCTTAAGGGTTAGGGTTAGGGTGAGGTTTAGGGTTAGGGTTAGGGTTAGGGTTAGCGTTAGCTTTAGGGTTAGGGTTAGGGTGAGGGTTAGGGTTAGGTTTAGGGTTAGCTTTAGGTTTAGGGTTAGGGTGAGGGTTAGGGTTAGGGTTAGAGTTAGGGTTCGGGTTAACTTTAGGGTTAGGGTTAGGTTTGGGGTTAGCGTTAGGGTTAGCTTTAGGGTTAGGGTGAGGGTTAGGGTTAGAGTTAGGGTAGCGTTAGGGTTAAAGTTAGGGTTAGCTTTACGGTTAGATTTAGGGTTAGGGTAAGGGTGAGGGTTAGAGTTAGGGTTAGGGTTAGCGTTAGCGTTAGGGTTAGGGTTAGGGTTAGAGAAACGGTTGGGGTTAGGGTTAGGGTTAGGGTTAGCTTTAGGGTTAGGGTTAGGGTTAGGGTTAGGGAAATGTTTAGGGTTAGGTTTAGGGTTAGTTTTAGGATTAGGGTTAGATTTAGGGTTAGGGTTAGGGTTAGCTTTAGGGTTAGGGTTAGGGTGAGGGTAAGGGTTAGGGTTAGGGTTAGGGTTAGGGAAACGGTTAGGGTTATGGTTAGGGTTAGGGTTAGCTTTAGGGTTAGGGTTAGGGTTAGGGTTAGGGTTAGGCTTAGCTTTAGGGTTAGGGTTAGGTTTAGCTTTAGGGTTAATGTTAGGGTTAGTGTTAGCTTTAGGTTTAGGGTTAGGAAAACGGTTAGGGTTAGGGTTAGGGTTAGGGTTAGCGTTAGGGTTAGGTTTAGCTTTGGGGTTAGGGTTAGGGTTAGGGTTAGCGTTAGGGTTAGGGTTAGCTTTAGGGTTAGGGTTAGGGTTAGAGTGAGGGTTAGGTTAAGTTTAGAGTTAGGGTTAGGGTTAGGGTTAGGGTTAGAGAAATGGTTAGGGTTAGTGTTAGGGTTAGGGTTAATGTTAGCGTTAGGGTTAGGTTCAGGGTTAGGGTGATGGTTAGGGTTAGGGTTAGGGAAACGGTTAGGGTTAGGGTTAGGGTTAGGGTTAGGGTTAGGGAAACGGTTAGGGTTAGGTTTAGGGTTAGGGTAAGGGTTAGGGTTAGGGTTAGGGTTAGGGTTAGTGTTAACGTTATGGTTAGGTTCAGGGTTAGGGTTATGGTTAGGGTTAGGTTTAGGGAAACGGTTAGGGTTAGGGTTAGGGTTAGGGTTAGGTTTAGGGTTATGGTTAGGGTTAGGGAAACGGCTAGGGTTAGGGTTACGGTTAGGGTTAGGGTTAGGTTGAGGGTTAGGGTTAGGGTTAGGGTTAGGGAAAGGGTTAGGGTTAGGGTTAGGGTTAGGGTTAGGGTTAGCCTTAGGGTTAGGGTTAGCTTCAGGTTAGGGTTAGGGTTAAGGTTACCGTTCGGGTTAGGGTTAGCGTTAGGATTAGGGTTAGGGTTAGGGTTAGGGTTAGGTTTAGGAAAACGGTTAGGGTTAGGGTTTGGGTTAGGTTTAGGTTTAGGGTTAGAATTAGAGTTAGGGATAGGGTTAGGGAAACGGCTAGGGTTAGGGTTACGGTTAGGGTTAGGGTTAGGTTGAGGGTTAGGGTTAGGGTTAGGGAAACGGTTAGGGTTAGGGTTAGGGTTAGGGTTAGCATTAGGGTTAGGGTTAGCTTTAGGGTTAGGTTTAGGGTTAGGGTTAGGGTTAGCTTCAGAGTTATGGTTATGGTTAGGGTTAGGGTTAGGGAAACGGTTAGGGTTAGGATTAGGTTTAGGGTTAGGGTTAGGGAAACGATTAGGGTTAGGGTTAGGGTTAGGGTTAGCTTTAGGGTTAGGGTTAGGCTTAGGGTAGGGAAACGGTTAGGTTTAGTGTTAGGGTTAGGGTAAGGGTTAGGGTTAGGGTTAGGAAACTGTGAGGGTTAGCGTTAGGGTTAGGGGAAGGGTTAGGGAATCGCTAAGGGTTAGGGTTAGGGTTAAGGTTAGGTTTAGGTTTAGGGTTAGGTTTAGGGTTAGCTTTAGGTTTAGGGTTTGAGTTGGGGTTAGGGTTAGGGTTAGCTTTAGGGTTGGGGTTAGGGTTAGGTTTAGGGTTAGGGTTAGGGAAAGTGTTAGGGTTAGGGTGAGGGTTAGGGTTAGGGTTAATATTAGGGTTAGGGTTAGGGAAACTGTTAGCTTTAGGGTTCGGGTTAGGGTTAGGGTTAGCTTTAGGGTTAGGGTTAGGTTTAGGGTTAGGGTTAGCGATAGGCCTAGGGTGAGGGTAAGGGTTAGTGTTAGGGAAACGGTTAGGGTTAGGGTTAAGATTAGCTTTAGGGTTAGGGTTAGGGTTAGGGTGAGTGTTAGGGTTAGGGTTAGGGTTAGCTTTAGGGTTAGGGTTATGGTTAGGGTTAGGGAAACTGTTAGGGTTAGGGTTAGGGTTAGGGTTAGCTTTAGGGTTAGGGTTAGGGTTAGGGTTAGGATTAGGGTTAGGGTTAGCGATAGTGTTAGGGTTAGGGTTAGGGTTAGGGTTAGGGAAACGGTTAGGGTTAGGGTTAGGGTTAGGGTTAGGGTAAGGGTTAGGGTTAGGGTTAGGGTTAGGGTTAGGGTTAGGGTTAGGGTTAGGGTTAGGGTTAGGTTAGGGTTAGGGTTAGGGTAAGGGTTAGGGTTAGGGTTAGGGTTAGGGAAGCGGTAAGGGTTAGGGTTAGGGTTAGGGTTAGGATTATGGTCAGGTTTAGGGTTAGGGTTAGGCTTAGGGAAACAGTTAGGGTTAGGGTTAGGGTTAGGGTTAGCTTTCGGGTTAGGGTTAGGGTTAGGGTTAGGGAAACGATTAGGTTTAGGGTTAGGGTTCGGGTTACGGTTAGGGTTAGCGTTAGGGTTAGGGTGAGCTTTAGGTTTAGGGTTAGGGTTAGGGTTAGGGTTAGGGTTAGCGTTAGGGTTAGGGTTAGGTTTAGCTTTAGGGTTAGGGTTAGGGTTTGGGTTAGGGTTAGGTTAACTTTAGGGTTAGGGTTAGGGTTAGGGTTAGGGTTAGGGTTAGGGTTAGATTTAGGGTTAGGGTTAGGGTGAGGGTAAGGGTTAGGGTTAGCGTTAGGGTTAGGGTTAGGGTTAGGGTTAGGGATAGTGTTAGTGTTAGGGTTAGGGTTAGGGTTAGGGTTAGGGAAACGGTTAGGTTTAGGGTCGGGTTTAGGATTAGGGTTAGGATTAGCTTTAGGGTTAGGGTTAGGGAAACGGTTAGGGTTAGTGTTAGGGTTAGGGTGAGGGTTTGGGTTAGCGTTAGCGTTAGGGTTAGGGTTAGGGTTAGAGAAATGGTTAGGGGTAGGGTTAGGGTTAGGGTTAGGGTTAGGGTTAGCTTTAGGGTTATGGTTAGGGTTAGGGTTAGGGTTAGCTTTAGGGTTAGGGTTAGGGTTAGGGTTAGGGAAACGTTTAGGGTTAGGTTTAGGGTTAGGCTTAGATTTAGGTTTAGGGTTAGGGTGAGGGTTAGGGTTAGGGTTAGCGTTAGGGTTAGGTTTAGGGTTAGGGTTAGGGTTGGCTTTAAGGTTACGGTTAGGGTGAGGGTAAGAGTTAGGGTTAGGGTTAGCGTTAGGTTTAGGGTTAGGGTTAGGGTTAGGGAAACGGTTGGGTTAGGGTTAGGGTTAGGGTTAGGGTTAGGGTTAGCTTTAGGGTTAGGGTGAGGGTTAGGGTTAGGGTTAGGGTTAACATTAGGGTTAGGGTTAGGGTTAGGGTTAGCTTTAGGGTTAGGGTTAGGGTTGGGGTTTGCGTTAGGGTTAGCTTTAGGGTTGGGGTTAGGGTTAGGGTTAGGGGAACGGTTACGGTTACGGTTAGGGTTAGGGTTAGCTTTAGGGTTAGGATTAGTTTAGGGTTAGGGAAACGTTTAGGTTTAGGTTTAGGGTTAGGGTTAGGGTTAGGGTTAGCGTTAGGGTTAGGGTTAGGTTTAGGGTTAGGGTTAGTGTTAGGGAAACGGTTAGGGTTTGGGATATGTTTAGGGTTTGCCTTAGAGGTAGGGTTAGGGTTAGGGTTAGGGTTAGTGTTAGCTTTAGGGTTAGGGTTAGGGTGAGGTTTAGGGTTAGGGTTAGGGTTAGGGTTAGCGTTAGCTTTAGGGTTAGGGTTAGGGTGAGGGTTAGGGTTAGGTTTAGGGTTAGCTTTAGGTTTAGGGTTAGGGTGAGGGTTAGGGTTAGGGTTAGAGTTAGGGTTCGGGTTAACTTTAGGGTTAGGGTTAGGTTTGGGGTTAGCGTTAGGGTTAGCTTTAGGGTTAGGGTGAGGGTTAGGGTTAGGGTTAGGGTAGCGTTAGGGTTAAAGTTAGGGTTAGCTTTACGGTTAGATTTAGGGTTAGGGTAAGGGTGAGGGTTAGAGTTAGGGTTAGGGTTAGCGTTAGCGTTAGGGTTAGGGTTAGGGTTAGAGAAACGGTTGGGGTTAGGGTTAGGGTTAGGGTTAGCTTTAGGGTTAGGGTTAGGGTTAGGGTTAGGGAAATGTTTAGGGTTAGGTTTAGGGTTAGGTTTAGGATTAGGGTTAGATTTAGGGTTAGTGTTAGGGTTAGGGTTAGGGTTAGCTTTAGGGTTAGGGTTAGGGTGAGGGTAAGGGTTAGGGTTAGGGTTAGGGTTAGGGAAACGGTTAGGGTTATGGTTAGGGTTAGGGTTAGCTTTAGGGTTAGGGTTAGGGTTAGGGTTAGGGTTAGGCTTAGCTTTAGGGTTAGGGTTAGGTTTAGCTTTAGGGTTAATGTTAGGGTTAGTGTTAGCTTTAGGTTTAGGGTTAGGAAAACGGTTAGGGTTAGGGTTAGGGTTAGGGTTAGCGTTAGGGTTAGGTTTAGCTTTGGGGTTAGGGTTAGGGTTAGGGTTAGCGTTAGGGTTAGGGTTAGGGTTAGCTTTAGGGTTAGGGTTAGAGTGAGGGTTAGGTTAAGTTTAGAGTTAGGGTTAGGGTTAGGGTTAGGGTTAGAGAAATGGTTAGGGTTAGTGTTAGGGTTAGGGTTAATGTTAGCGTTAGGGTTAGGTTCAGGGTTAGGGTGATGGTTAGGGTTAGGGTTAGGGAAACGGTTAGGGTTAGGGTTAGGGTTAGGGTTAGGGTTAGGGAAACGGTTAGGGTTAGGTTTAGGGTTAGGGTAAGGGTTAGGGTTAGGGTTAGGGTTAGGGTTAGTGTTAACGTTATGGTTAGGTTCAGGGTTAGGGTTATGGTTAGGGTTAGGTTTAGGGAAACGGTTAGGGTTAGGGTTAGGGTTAGGGTTAGGTTTAGGGTTATGGTTAGGGTTAGGGAAACGGCTAGGGTTAGGGTTACGGTTAGGGTTAGGGTTAGGTTGAGGGTTAGGGTTAGGGTTAGGGTTAGGGAAACGGTTAGGGTTAGGGTTAGGGTTAGGGTTAGCCTTAGGGTTAGGGTTAGCTTCAGGTTAGGGTTAGGGTTAAGGTTACCGTTCGGGTTAGGGTTAGCGTTAGGATTAGGGTTAGGGTTAGGGTTAGGGTTAGGTTTAGGAAAACGGTTAGGGTTAGGGTTTGGGTTAGGGTTAGGTTTAGGGTTAGAATTAGAGTTAGGGATAGGGTTAGGGAAACGGCTAGGGTTAGGGTTACGGTTAGGGTTAGGGTTAGGTTGAGGGTTAGGGTTAGGGTTAGGGAAACGGTTAGGGTTAGGGTTAGGGTTAGGGTTAGCATTAGGGTTAGGGTTAGCTTTAGGGTTAGGTTTAGGGTTAGGGTTAGGGTTAGCTTCAGAGTTATGGTTATGGTTAGGGTTAGGGTTAGGGAAACGGTTAGGGTTAGGATTAGGTTTAGGGTTAGGGTTAGGGAAACGATTAGGGTTAGGGTTAGGGTTAGGGTTAGCTTTAGGGTTAGGGTTAGGCTTAGGGTAGGGAAACGGTTAGGTTTAGTGTTAGGGTTAGGGTAAGGGTTAGGGTTAGGGTTAGGAAACTGTGAGGGTTAGCGTTAGGGTTAGGGGAAGGGTTAGGGAATCGCTAAGGGTTAGGGTTAGGGTTAAGGTTAGGTTTAGGTTTAGGGTTAGGTTTAGGGTTAGCTTTAGGTTTAGGGTTTGAGTTGGGGTTAGGGTTAGGGTTAGCTTTAGGGTTGGGGTTAGGGTTAGGTTTAGGGTTAGGGTTAGGGAAAGTGTTAGGGTTAGGGTGAGGGTTAGGGTTAGGGTTAATATTAGGGTTAGGGTTAGGGAAACTGTTAGCTTTAGGGTTCGGGTTAGGGTTAGGGTTAGCTTTAGGGTTAGGGTTAGGTTTAGGGTTAGGGTTAGCGATAGGCCTAGGGTGAGGGTAAGGGTTAGTGTTAGGGAAACGGTTAGGGTTAGGGTTAAGATTAGCTTTAGGGTTAGGTTTAGGGTTAGGGTGAGTGTTAGGGTTAGGGTTAGGGTTAGCTTTAGGGTTAGGGTTATGGTTAGGGTTAGGGAAACTGTTAGGGTTAGGGTTAGGGTTAGGGTTAGCTTTAGGGTTAGGGTTAGGGTTAGGGTTAGGATTAGGGTTAGGGTTAGCGATAGTGTTAGGGTTAGGGTTAGGGTTAGGGTTAGGGTTAGGGTTAGGGTTAGGGTGAGGGTTAGGGTTAGGGTTAGGGTTAGGGTTAGGGTTAGGGTTAGCTTTAGGGTTTGGGTTAAGGTTAGGGTTAGGGTTAGGGAAACAGTTAGGTTTACGGTTAGGGTTAGGGTTACGGTTAGGGTTAGCGTTAGAGTTAGGGTTAGGGTTAGGGTTAGCGTTAGGGGTAGGGTTAGGTTTAGTGTTAGGGAAACGGTTATGGTTAGGGTTAGGGTTAGCTTTAGGGTTAGGGTTTGGGTTAGCGTTAGGGTTAGGGAAATGGTTAGAGTTAGGGTTAGGGTTAGGGTTAGCTTTAGGGTTAGGGTGAGCGTGAGGGATAGGGTTAGCGTTAGGGTTAGGGAAACAGTTAGTTCAGGGTTAGTGTTAGGGTAAGGGTTAGGGTTAGGGTTAGGGAAGTGGTAAGGTTTAGTGTTAGGGTTAGGCTTAGGATTAGGTTAGGGTTAGGGTTAGGGTTAGGGTTAGGGTTAGGGTTAGCGTTAGGGTTAACTTAGGGTTAGGGTTAGGGAAAGTGTTAGGGTTAGGGTGAGGGTTAGGGTTAGGGTTAATGTTAGGGTTAGGGAAATTGTTAGCTTTAGGGTTCGGGTTCGGGTTAGGGTTAGCTTTAGGGTTAGGGTTAGGTTTAGGGTTAGGGTTAGCGTTAGGCCTAGGGTTAGGGTAAGGTTTAGTGTTAGGGAAACGGTTAGGATTAGGGTTAAGGTTAGCTTTAGGGTTAGGGTTAGGGTGAGTGTTAGGGTTAGGGTTAGGGTTAGCTTTAGGGTTAGGGTTAGGTTTAGGGAAACTGTTAGGGTTATGGTTAGGGTTAGGGTTAGCTTTAGGGTTAGGGTTAGGGTTAGGGTTAGCGAAACGGTTAGGGTTAGGGTTAGCGTTAGTGTTAGGGTTAGGGTTAGGGTTTGGGAAACGGTTAGGGTTAGGGTTAGGGTAAGAGTTAGGGTTAGGGTTAGGGAAGCGGTAAGGGTTAGGGTTAGGGTTAGGGTTAGGATTAGGGTCAGGGTTAGGGTTACGGTTAGGCTTAGGGAAACGGTTAGGGTTAGGGTTAGGTTTAGGGTTAGCTTTAGAGTTAGGTGTAGGGTTTGGGTTAGGGTTTGCTTTAGGGTTAGGGTTAGGGTTAGGATTAGGTTTAGCTTTAGGTTTTGGGTTAGGGTTAGGGTTAGGGTTAGGGAAATGGTTACAGTTAGGGTTAGGTTTAGGGTTAGGGTTAGGGTTAGCTTTAGGCTTATCGTTAGGGTTGGGGTTAGGGTTAGCTGTAGGGTTAGGGTTAGGGTTAGGGTTGATGTTAGGGTTAGCTTTAGGGTTAGGTTTAGGGTTAGGGTTAGGGTTAGGTTTAGGGTTAGGGTTGGGGAAACGGTTAGGTTTACGGTTAGGGTTAGGGTTAGGGTTAGCGTTAGGGTTAGGGTTAGGGTTAGCGTTAGGGTTAGCTTTAGGGTTAGGGTTAGGGTTAGGGAAACGGTTAGGGTTAGAGTTAGGGTTACAGTTAGGGTTAGGGTTAGGTTTAGGGTTAGAGGTATGGTTAGGGTTAGCTTTAGGGTTAGGATTAGGGTGAGGGTTAGGGTTAGGGAAACGTTTAGGGTTAGGGTTAGTGTTAGGGTAAGGGTTAGGGTTAGGGTTAGGGATGCGGTAAGGGTTAGGCTTAGGGTTAGGCTTAGGATTAGGTTTAGAGTTAATGTTAGGGTTAGGGAAACCGTTAGGGTTAGGGTTAGGGTTAGGGTTAGGGTTAGGGTTAGGTTTAGGGTTAGCGTTAGGGTTAGGGTTAGGTTTAGGGTTAGGGTTAGGGTTAGGGTTAGGAAAATGGTTAGGTTTAGGTTTAGGGTTAGGATTAGGGTTAGGGAAACGGTAAGGGTTAGGGTTAGGGTTAGGGTTAGGTTTAGCTTTAGGGTTAGGGTTAGGGTTAGGGTGAGCGTTAGGGATAGGGTTAGTGTTAGCTTTAGGGTTAGGATTAGGGTAAGGGTTAGGGTTAGGTATAGGGTTACCGTTAGGGTTAGGGTTAGGGTTAGGGTTAGGGAAACGGTTATGGTTAGGGTTAGGGATAGATTTAGGGTTACGGTTTGGGTTAGGGGTAGGGTTAGGGAAACGGTTAGGGTTAGGTTTAGGGTTAGGGGTAGCGTTATGGTTAGGGTTAGGGTTAGGGTTAGGTTAGGGTTAGGGAAACGGTTAGAGTTAGGGTTAGGGTTAGGTTAGGGTTAGCGTTAGGGTTACGGTTAGGGTTAGGGTTAGGGTTAGGAAAATGGTTAGGGTTAGGGTTAGGGTTAGGGTTAGTTTTAGGGTTATGGAAACGGTAGGGTTAGGGTTAGGGTTAGGGTTAGGGTTAGGGAAATGGTAAGGGTAAGGATTAGGGTTAGGGTTAGGTTTAGCTTTAGGGTCAGGGTTAGGGTTAGGTTTAGCTTTAGGGTTAGGGTTAGGGTTAGGGTTAGGGAAACGGTTAGGGTTAGGGTTAGGGATAGATTTAGGGTTACGGTTTGGGTTAGGGGTAGGGTTAGGGAAACGGTTAGGGTTAGGTTTAGGGTTAGGGGTAGCGTTATGGTTAGGGTTAGGGTTAGGGTTAGGTTTAGGGTTACCGTTAGGGTTAGGGTTAGGGTTAGGTTAGGGTTAGGGAAACGGTTAGAGTTAGGGTTAGGGTTAGGTTAGGGTTAGCGTTAGGGTTACGGTTAGGGTTAGGGTTAGGGTTAGGAAAATGGTTAGGGTTAGGGTTAGGGTTAGGGTTAGTTTTAGGGTTATGGAAACGGTAGGGTTAGGGTTAGGGTTAGGGTTAGGGTTAGGGAAATGGTAAGGGTAAGGATTAGGGTTAGGGTTAGGTTTAGCTTTAGGGTCAGGGTTAGGGTTAGGGTTAGCTTTAGGGTTAGGGTTAGGGTTAGGGTTAGGGAAACGGTTAGGGTTAGGGTTAGGGTTAGGGTAAGGGTTAGGGTTAGGGTTAGGGTTAGGGTTAGTGTTAGCGTTATGGTTAGGTTCAGGGTTAGGGTTATGGTTAGGGTTAGGTTTAGGGAAACGGTTAGGGTTAGGGTTAGGGTTAGGTTTAGGGTTAGAATTAGAGTTAGGGATAGGGTTAGGGAAACGGCTAGGGTTAGGGTTACGGGTAGGGTTAGGGTTAGGTTGAGGGTTAGGGTTAGGGTTAGGGTTAGGGAAACGGTTAGGGTTAGGGTTAGGGTTAGGGTTAGGGTTAGGGAAACGGGAAGGGTTAGTGTTAGGCTTACCTTTAGGTTTAGGGTTAGGGTTAGGTTTAGCTTTAGGGTTAGGGTTAGGGTTAGTGTTAGCTTTAGGGTTAGGGTTAGGGAAACGGTTAGCTTTAGGGTTAGGGTTAGTGTTAGCTTTAGGGTTAGGGTTAGGGTGAGGGTTAGGGTTAGGGTTAGTGTTAGCTTTAGGGTTAGGGTTAGGGTGAGGGTTAGGGTTAGGGTTAGTGTTAGCTTTAGGGTTAGGGTTAGGGTTAGGGTGAGGGTTAAGGTGAGGGTTAGGGTTAGCGTTAGCGTTAGGGTAAGGGTTACGGTTAGAGATACGGTTAGGTTTAGGGTTAGGGTTAGGGTTAGCTTTAGGTGTAGAGTTAGGGAAACGGTTAGGGTTAGGTTTAGGGTTAGGGTTAGGGTTAGATTTAGGTTTAGGGTTAGGGTGAGGTTTAGGGTTAGTGTTAGCGTAGGGTTAGTGTTAGGGTTAGGGATAGCTTTAGGGTTAGGGGTAGGGTGAGGGTAAGGGTTAGGGTTAGGGTTAGTGTTAGGGTTAGGGTTAGGGTTCGGGTTAGGGATAGGGTTAGTGTTAGGGTTAGGGTTAGGGTTAGGGTTAGGGAAACGATTACGGTTAGGGTTAGGGTTAGCTTTAGGGTTAGGGTTAGGGTGAGGGTTATGGTTAGGGTTAGTATTAGTTTTAGGGTTAGGATTAGGGTTAGTATTAGCTTTAGGGTTAGGCTTAGGGTGAGGGTTAGGGTTAGGGTTAGGGTTAGCCTTAACGTTAGGGTTAGGGTTAGGGTTAGAGAAACGGTTAGGGTTAGGGTTAGTGTTAGGGTTAGCTTTAGGGTTACAGTTAGGGAAACGGTTAGGGTTAGGTTTAGGTTTAGGGTTAGGGTTAGGGTTAGATTTAGGTTTAGGGTTAGGGTGAGGGTTAGGGTTAGGGTTAGCCTTAGGGTTAGGGTAGGGTTAGGGTTAGGGTTAGATTTAGGGTTAGGGTTAGGGTGAGGGTAAGGGTTAGGGTTAGCGTTAGGGTTAGGGTTAGGGTTAGGGTTAGGGATAGGGTTAGTGTTAGGGTTAGGGTTAGGGTTAGGGTTAGGGAAACGGTTAGGGTTAGGGTTAGGTTTAGGATTAGGGTTAGGATTAGCTTTAGGGTTAGGGTTAGGGAAACGGTTAGGGTTAGTGTTAGGGTTAGGGTTAGGGTTAGCGTTAGCGTTAGGGTTAGGGTTAGGGTTAGAGAAATGGTTAGGGGTAGGGTTAGGGTTAGGGTTAGGGTTAGCTTTAGGGTTAGGGTTAGGGTTAGGGTTAGCTTTAGGGTTAGGGTTAGGGTTAGGGTTAGGGTTAGGGAAACGTTTAGGGTTAGGTTTAGGGTTAGGTTTAGGGTTAGGCTTAGATTTAGGTTTAGGGTTAGGGTGAGGGTTAGGGTTAGGGTTAGCGTTAGGGTTAGGTTTAGGGTTAGGGTTAGGGTTGGCTTTAAGGTTAGGGTTAGGGTGAGGGTAAGAGTTAGGGTTAGGGTTAGCGTTAGGTTTAGGGTTAGGGTTAGGGTTAGGGAAACGGTTGGGTTAGGGTTAGGGTTATGGTTAGGGTTAGGGTTAGGTTTAGCTTTAGGGTTAGGGTGAGGGATAGGTTTAGGGTTAGGGTTAACATTAGGGTTAGGGTTAGGGTTAGGGTTAGCTTTAGGGTTAGGGTTAGGGTTGGGGTTTGCGTTAGGGTTAGCTTTAGGGTTGGGGTTAGGGTTAGGGTTAGGAGAATGGTTACGGTTAGGGTTAGGGTTAGGGTTAGCTTTAGGGTTAGGATTAGTTTAGGGTTAGGGAAACGTTTTAGGTTTTAGGTTTAGGGTTAGGGTTAGGGTTAGGGTTAGCGTTAGGGTTAGGGTTAGGTTTAGGGTTAGCGTTAGTGTTAGGGAAACGGTTAGGGTTTGGGATATGGTTAGGGTTTGCCTTAGAGGTAGGGTTAGGGTTAGGGTTAGGGTTAGTGTTAGCTTTAGGGTTAGGGTTAGGGTGAGGGTTAGGGTTAGGGTTAGGGTTAGGGTTAGCGTTAGCTTTAGGGTTAGGGTTAGGGTGAGGGTTAGGGTTAGGTTTAGGGTTAGGTTTAGGTTTAGGGTAAGGGTGAGCGTTAGGGTTAGGGTTAGGGTTAGGGTTCGGGTTAACTTTAGGGTTAGGGTTAGGTTTGGGGTTAGCGTTAGGGTTAGCTTTAGGGTTAGGGTGAGGGTTAGGGTTAGGGTTAGGGTAGCGTTAGGGTTAAAGTTAGGGTTAGCTTTACGGTTAGATTTAGGGTTAGGGTTAGGGTGAGGGTTAGAGTTAGGGTTAGGGTTAGCGTTAGCGTTAGGGTTAGGGTTAGGGTTAGAGAAACGGTTAGGGTTAGGTTTAGGGTTAGGGTTAGCTTTAGGGTTAGGGTTAGGGTTAGGGTTAGGGAAATGTTTAGGGTTAGGTTTAGGGTTAGGTTTAGGGTTAGGGTTAGATTTAGGGTTAGTGTTAGGGTTAGGGTTAGGGTTAGCTTTAGGGTTAGGGTTAGGGTGAGGGTAAGGGTTAGGGTTAGGGTTAGGGTTAGGGAAACGGTTAGGGTTATGGTTAGGGTTAGGGTTAGCTTTAGGGTTAGGGTTAGGGTTAGGGTTAGGGTTAGGCTTAGCTTTAGGTTTAGGTTAGGGTTAGGGTTAGGGTTAGGGTTAGGGTTAGGGTGAGGGTAAGGGTTAGGCTTAGGGTTAGGGAAACGGTTAGGGTTAGGGTTAGGGTTAGGGTTAGATTTAGGGTTAGGGTTAGGGTTAGGTTTAGCGTTAGGGTTAGGGTTAGGGTGAGCTTTAGGGTTAGGTTTAGAGTGAGGGTTAGGTTAAGTTTAGGGTTAGGGTTAGGGTTAGGGTTAGGGTTAGGGTTAGAGAAATGGTTAGGGTTAGTGTTAGGGTTAGGGTTAATGTTAGCGTTAGGGTTAGGTTCAGGGTTAGGGTGATGGTTAGGGTTAGGGTTAGGGAAACGGTTAGGGTTAGGGTTAGGGTTAGGGTTAGGGTTAGGGTTAGGGAAACGGTTAGGGTTAGGGTTAGGGTAAGGGTTAGGTTTAGGGTTAGGGTTAGGGTTAGTGTTAGCGTTATGGTTAGGTTTAGGGTTATGGTTATGGTTAGGGTTAGGTTTAGGGAAACGGTTAGGGTTAGGGTTAGGTTTAGGGTTAGAATTAGAGTTAGGGATAGGGTTAGGGAAACGGCTAGGGTTAGGGTTCCGGTTAGGGTTAGGGTTAGGTTGAGGGGTACGGTTAGGGTTAGGGTTAGGGAAACGGTTAGGGTTAGGGTTAGGGTTAGGGTTAGCATTAGGGTTAGGGTTAGCTTTAGGTTAGGGTTAGGGTTAAGGTTACCGTTCGGGTTAGGGTTAGCGTTAGGATTAGGGTTAGGGTTAGGGTTAGGGTTAAGTTTAGGAAAACGGTTAGGGTTAGGGTTTGGGTTAGGGTTAGGTTTAGGGTTAGAATTAGAGTTAGGGATAGGGTTAGGGAAACGGCTAGGGTTAGTGTTACGGTTAGGGTTAGGGTTAGGTTGAGGGTTAGGGTTAGGGTTAGGGTTAGGGAAACGGTTAGGGTTAGGGTTAGGGTTAGGGTTAGCATTAGGGTTAGGGTTAGCTTTAGGGTTAGGTTTAGGGTTAGGGTTAGGGTTAGCTTCAGAGTTATGGTTATGGTTAGGGTTAGGGTTAGGGAAACGGTTAGGGTGTTAGGATTAGGTTTAGGGTTAGGGTTAGGGTTAGGGTTAGGGTTAGCTTTAGGGTTAGGGTTAGCGATAGGCCTAGGGTGAGGGTAAGGGTTAGTGTTAGGGAAACTGTTAGGGTTAGGGTTAAGATTAGCTTTAGGGTTAGGGTTAGGGTGAGTGTTAGGGTTAGGGTTAGCTTTAGGGTTAGGGTTAGGGTTAGGGTTAGGGAAACTGTTAGGGTTAGGGTTAGGGTTAGGGTTAGCTTTAGGGTTAGGGTTAGGGTTAGGGTTAGGATTAGGGTTAGGGTTAGCGATAGTGTTAGGGTTATGGTTAGGGTTAGGGTTAGGGAAACGGTTAGGTTTAGGGTTAGGGTTAGGGTAAGGGTTAGGGTTAGGGTTAGGGAAGCGGTAAGGGTTAGGTTTAGGGTTAGGGTTAGGATTATGGTCAGGTTTAGGGTTAGGGTTAGGCTTAGGGAAACAGTTAGGGTTAGGGTTAGGGTTAGGGTTAGCTTTAGGGTTAGGTGTAGGGTTAGGGTTAGGGTTTGCTTTAGGGTTAGGGTTAGGGTTAGGATTAGGGTTAGCTTTAGGGTTTGGGTTAGGGTTAGCTTTAGGGTTAGGGTGAGGGTGAGGGTTAGGTTTAGCGTTAGGGTTAGGGAAACAGTTAGGGTCAGGGTTAGTGTTAGGGTAAGGGTTAGGTTTAGGGTTAGGGAAGCGGTAAGGTTTAGTGTTAGGGTTAGGCTTAGGATTAGGTTTAGGGTTAGGGTTAGGGTTAGGGTTAGGGTTAGGGTTAGCGTTAGGGTTAGCTTTAGGGTTAGGGTTAGGGTTAGGGTTAGAGAAAACGGTTAGAGTTAGGGTTAGGGTTAGGTTTAGGGTTAGGGTTCCTTTAGGGTTAGGGTTAGGTTTAGGGTTAGGGTTAGAGAATTGGTTAGGTTTAGGGTTAGGCTTAGGTTTAGATTTAGCGTTAGGGTTAGGGTTAGGGTTAGGGGTAGCGTTAGGGGTAGGGTTAGGGTTAGGGTTACTGTTAGGAAAACGGTTAGGGTTAGGGTTAGGGTTAGGTTTAGGTTTAGGTTTAGGGCAACGGTGAGGGTTAGGGTTAGGGTTAGAGTTAGGTTTAGGGTTAGGGTTAGGGTTAGGGTTAGCGTTAGTGTTAGGTTTAGGGTTAGGGTTAGGGAAACGGTTAGGGTTAGGGTTAGGGTTAGGGTTAGCTTTAGGGTTAGGTTTAGGGTTACGTTTAGGGTTAGGGAAACGGTGAGTTTTAGGGTAGGGTTAGGGTAAGGGTTAGGGTTAGGGTTAGGGAAACTGTATGGGTTAGGGTTAGGGTTAGGATTAGGTAATCGGTAAGGGTTAGGGTTAGGGTTAGTGTTAGGGTTAGGGTTAGTGTTAGAGTTAGGGTTAGGGTTAGGGTATAGGAAACAGTTAGGGTTAGGTTAGGGTTAGGGTTAGGGTTAGGGAAACGGTTAACATTAGTGTTATGTTATGGTTAGGGTTAAGGTTAGGGTTAGGGTTAGCGTTAGTGTTAGAGTTAGGTTATGTTTAGGGTTAGGGAAACGGTTAGGGTTAGGGTTAGGGTTAGCTTTAGGGTTAGGGTTAGGGTTAGGGTTAGGGAAACTGTTAAGGTTAGGGTAAGGTTTAGGGTTAGGGAAGCGGTAAGCGTTAGGGTTAGGGTCAGCTTTAGGGTTAGGGTTAGGGTTAGGGTTAGTGTTAGGGAAATGGTTAGAGTTAGGGCTAAGGTTGGGGTTAGGGAAAGGGTTAGCGTTAGGGTTAGGGTTAGGGTTAGGATTAGGGAAACGGTTAAGGTTAGGATTAGGGTTAGGGTTAACGTTAGCGTTAGGGTTAGGGTTAGCTTTAGGGTTAGGGTTAGGGTTAGGTTTAGGGAAACGGTTAGGGTTAGGGTTAGGGTAAGCTTTAGGGTTAGGGTTAGGGAAGCAGAAAGCGTTAGGGTTAGGGTTAAGTTTAGGGTTAGGGTTAGGATTAGGTTTAGGATTAGGGAAACGGTTAGGGTTAGGGTTAGGGTAAGGTTTAGGGTTAGCTTTAGAGTTGGGGTTAGGATTAGGTTTAGGGTTCAGGACACGGTTATGGTTAGTGTTAGGGTTAGGGTTAGGGTTAGCTTTCGGGTTAGGGTTAGGGTTAGGGTTAGGGAAACGGTTAGGTTTAGGGTTAGGGTTCGGGTTACGGTTAGGGTTAGCGTTAGGGTTAGGGTGAGCTTTAGGTTTAGGGTTAGGGTTAGGGTTAGGGTTAGGGTTAGCGTTAGGTTTAGGGTTAGGTTTAGCTTTAGGGTTAGGGTTAGGTTTGGGGTTAGGGTTAGGTTAACTTTAGGGTTAGGGTTAGGGTTAGGGTTAGGGAAACGGTTAGGGTTAGGGTTAGGGTTAG
Organism: Megascapheus bottae; assembly: GCF_031878675.1. Classification (NCBI taxonomy): domain Eukaryota; kingdom Metazoa; phylum Chordata; class Mammalia; order Rodentia; family Geomyidae; genus Megascapheus; species Megascapheus bottae. The sequence goes on from NC_143546.1 coordinate 5,934,886, forward strand.
GGTTAGGGTTAGCCTTAGGGTTAGGGTTAGGGTTAGGGAAACGGTTAGGTTTAGGATTAGGGTTAGGGGTAGGGTTAGGGTTAGCGTTAGGGTTAGGGTTAGCATTAGGGTTAGGGTGAGGGTTAGTGTTAAGGAAACGGTTAGGGTTAGGGTTAGGGTTAGGGTTAGCTTTAGGGTTAGGGTTAGGGTTAGGGTTAGGGAAACGGTTAGGGTTATGGTTAGGGTTAGGGTTAGGGTTAGGCTTAGGGTTAGTGTTAGGGTTAGCTTTAGGGTTAGAGTTAGGGAAACGGTTAGGGTTAGGTTTAGGTTTAGGGTTAGGGTTAGGGTTAGATTTAGGTTTAGGGTTAGGGTTAGGGTGAGGGTTAGGGTTAGGTTTAGCGTTAGGGTTAGGGTAGGGTTAGGGTTAGGGTTAGATTTAGGGTTAGGGTTAGGGTGAGGGTAAGGGTTAGGGTTAGCGTTAGGGTTAGGGTTAGGGTTAGGGTTAGGGATAGGGTTAGTGTTAGGGTTAGGGTTAGGGTTAGGGAAACGGTTAGGGTTAGGGTCGGGTTTAGGATTAGGGTTAGGATTAGCTTTAGGGTTAGGGTTAGGGAAACGGTTAGGGTTAGTGTTAGGGTTAGGGTGAGGGTTAGGGTTAGCGTTAGCGTTAGGGTTAGGGTTAGGGTTAGAGAAATGGTTAGGGGTAGGGTTAGGGTTAGGGTAAGGGTTAGGGTTAGCTTTAGGGTTATGGTTAGGGTTAGGGTTAGGGTTAGCTTTAGGGTTAGGTTTAAGGTTAGGCTTAGATTTAGGTTTAGGGTTAGGGTGAGGGTTAGGGTTAGGGTTAGCGTTAGGGTTAGGTTTAGGGTTAGGGTTAGGGTTGGCTTTAAGGTTAGGGTTAGGGTGAGGGTAAGAGTTAGGGTTAGGGTTAGCGTTAGGTTTAGGGTTAGGGTTAGGGTTAGGGAAACGGTTGGGTTAGGGTTAGGGTTAGGGTTAGCTTTAGGGTTAGGGTGAGGGTTAGGGTTAGGGTTAGGGTTAACATTAGGGTTAGGGTTAGGGTTAGGGTTAGCTTTAGGGTTAGGGTTAGGGTTGGGGTTTGCGTTAGGGTTAGCTTTAGGGTTGGGGTTAGGGTTAGGGTTAGGGGAACGGTTACGGTTACGGTTAGGGTTAGGGTTAGCTTTAGGGTTAGGATTAGTTTAGTGTTAGGGAAACGTTTAGGTTTAGGTTTAGGGTTAGGGTTAGGGTAGGGTTAGGGTTAGCGTTAGGGTTAGGGTTAGGTTTAGGGTTAGGGTTAGTGTTAGGGAAACGGTTAGGGTTTGGGATATGGTTAGGGTTTGCCTTAGAGGTAGGGTTAGGGTTAGGGTTAGGGTTAGTGTTAGCTTTAGGGTTAGGGTTAGGGTGAGGGTTAGGGTTAGGGTTAGGGTTAGGGTTAGCGTTAGCTTTAGGGTTAGGGTTAGGGTGAGGGTTAGGGTTAGGTTTAGGGTTAGCTTTAGGTTTAGGGTTAGGGTGAGGGTTAGGGTTAGGGTTAGAGTTAGGGTTCGGGTTAACTTTAGGGTTAGGGTTAGGTTTGGGGTTAGCGTTAGGGTTAGCTTTAGGGTTAGGGTGAGGGTTAGGGTTAGGGTTAGGGTAGCGTTAGGGTTAAAGTTAGGGTTAGCTTTACGGTTAGATTTAGGGTTAGGGTTAGGGTGAGGGTTAGAGTTAGGGTTAGGGTTAGCGTTAGCGTTAGGGTTAGGGTTAGGGTTAGAGAAACGGTTGGGGTCAGGGTTAGGGTTAGGGTTAGCTTTAGGGTTAGGGTTAGGGTTAGGGTTAGGGAAATGTTTAGGGTTAGGTTTAGGGTTAGGTTTAGGGTTAGGGTTAGATTTAGGGTTAGTGTTAGGGTTAGGGTTAGGGTTAGCTTTAGGGTTAGGGTTAGGGTGAGGGTAAGGGTTAGGGTTAGGGTTAGGGTTAGGGAAAAGGTTAGGGTTATGGTTAGGCTTAGGGTTAGCTTTAGGGTTAGGGTTAGGTTTAGGGTTAGGGTTAGGGTTAGCTTTAGGGTTAGGGTTAGGTTTAGCTTTAGGGTTAATGTTAGGGTTATTGTTAGCTTTAGGTTTAGGGTTAGGAAAACGGTTAGGGTTAGGGTTAGGGTTAGGGTTAGCGTTAGGGTTAGGTTTAGCTTTGGGGTTAGGGTTAGGGTTAGCGTTAGGGTTAGGGTTAGGGTTAGCTTTAGGGTTAGGGTTAGAGTGAGGGTTAGGTTAAGTTTAGGGTTAGGGTTAGGGTTAGGGTTAGGGTTAGAGAAATGGTTAGGGTTAGTGTTAGGGTTAGGGTTAATGTTAGCGTTAGGGTTAGGTTCAGGGTTAGGGTGATGGTTAGGGTTAGAGTTAGGAAACGGTTAGGGTTAGGGTTAGGGTTAGGGTTAGGGTTAGGGAAACGGTTAGGGTTAGGGTTAGGGTTAGGGTAAGGGTTAGGTTTAGGGTTAGGGTTAGGGTTAGTGTTAGCGTTATGGTTAGGTTCAGGGTTAGGGTTATGGTTAGGGTTAGGTTTAGGGAAACGGTTAGGGTTAGGGTTAGGGTTAGGGTTAGGTTTAGGGTTATGGTTAGGGTTAGGGATAGGGTTAGGGAAACGGCTAGGGTTAGGGTTACGGTTAGGGTTAGGGTTAGGTTGAGTGTTAGGTTTAGGGTTAGGGTTAGGGAAACGGTTAGGGTTAGGGTTAGGGTTAGGGTTAGCCTTAGGGTTAGGGTTAGCTTTAGGTTAGGGTTAGGGTTAAGGTTACCGTTCGGGTTAGGGTTAGCGTTAGGATTAGGGTTAGGGTTAGGGTTAGGGTTAGGGTTAGGTTTAGGAAAACGGTTAGGGTTAGGGTTTGGGTTAGGGTTAGGTTTAGGGTTAGAATTAGAGTTAGGGATAGGGTTAGGGAAACGGCTAGGGTTAGGGTTACGGTTAGGGTTAGGGTTAGGTTGAGGGTTAGGGTTAGGGTTAGGGAAACGGTTAGGGTTAGGGTTAGGGTTAGGGTTAGCATTAGGGTCAGGGTTAGCTTTAGGGTTAGGTTTAGGGTTAGGGTTAGGGTTAGCTTCAGAGTTATGGTTATGGTTAGGGTTAGGGTTAGGGAAACGGTTAGGGTTAGGATTAGGTTTAGGGTTAGGGTTAGGGAAACGATTAGGGTTAGGGTTAGGGTTAGGGTTAGCTTTAGGGTTAGGGTTAGGCTTAGGGTAGGGAAACGGTTAGGTTTAGTGTTAGGGTTAGGGTAAGGGTTAGGGTTAGGGTTAGGAAACTGTGAGGGTTAGCGTTAGGGTTAGGGGAAGGGTTAGGGAATCGCTAAGGGTTAGGGTTAGGTTTAAGGTTAGGTTTAGGTTTAGGGTTAGGTTTAGGGTTAGCTTTAGGTTTAGGGTTTGAGTTGGGGTTAGGGTTAGGGTTAGCTTTAGGGTTGGGGTTAGGGTTAGGTTTAGGGTTAGGGTTAGGGAAAGTGTTAGGGTTAGGGTGAGGGTTAGGGTTAGGGTTAATATTAGGGTTAGGGTTAGGGAAACTGTTAGCTTTAGGGTTCGGGTTAGGGTTAGGGTTAGCTTTAGGGTTAGGGTTAGGTTTAGGGTTAGGGTTAGCGATAGGCCTAGGGTGAGGGTAAGGGTTAGTGTTAGGGAAACGGTTAGGGTTAGGGTTAAGATTAGCTTTAGGGTTAGGGTTAGGGTTAGGGTGAGTGTTAGGGTTAGGGTTAGGGTTAGCTTTAGGGTTAGGGTTAGGGTTACGGTTAGGGAAACTGTTAGGGTTAGGGTTAGGGTTAGGGTTAGCTTTAGGGTTAGGGTTAGGGTTAGGGTTAGGATTAGGGTTAGGGTTAGCGATAGTGTTAGGGTTAGGGTTAGGGTTAGGGTTAGGGAAACGGTTAGGGTTAGGGTTAGGGTTAGGGTAAGGGTTAGGGTTAGGGTTAGGGTTAGGGAAGCGGTAAGGGTTAGGGTTAGGGTTAGGGTTAGGATTATGGTCAGGTTTAGGGTTAGGGTTAGGCTTAGGGAAACAGTTAGGGTTAGGGTTAGGGTTAGGGTTAGCTTTCGGGTTAGGGTTAGGGTTAGGGTTAGGGAAACGGTTAGGTTTAGGGTTAGGGTTCGGGTTACGGTTAGGGTTAGCGTTAGGGTTAGGGTGAGCTTTAGGTTTAGGGTTAGGGTTAGGGTTAGGGTTAGGGTTAGCGTTAGGGTTAGGGTTAGGTTTAGCTTTAGGGTTAGGGTTAGGGTTGGGGTTAGGGTTAGGTTAACTTTAGGGTTAGGGTTAGGGTTAGGGTTAGGGTTAGGGTTAGATTTAGGGTTAGGGTTAGGGTGAGGGTAAGGGTTAGGGTTAGCGTTAGGGTTAGGGTTAGGGTTAGGGTTAGGGATAGTGTTAGTGTTAGGGTTAGGGTTAGGGTTAGGGTTAGGGAAACGGTTAGGTTTAGGGTCGGGTTTAGGATTAGGGTTAGGATTAGCTTTAGGGTTAGGGTTAGGGAAACGGTTAGGGTTAGTGTTAGGGTTAGGGTGAGGGTTTGGGTTAGCGTTAGCGTTAGGGTTAGGGTTAGGGTTAGAGAAATGGTTAGGGGTGGGGTTAGGGTTAGGGTTAGGGAAACGGTTAGGGTTAGGGTCGGGTTTAGGATTAGGGTTAGGATTAGCTTTAGGGTTAGGGTTAGGGAAACGGTTAGGGTTAGTGTTAGGTTAGGGTGAGGGTTAGGGTTAGCGTTAGCGTTAGGGTTAGGGTTAGGGTTAGAGAAATGGTTAGGGGTAGGGTTAGGGTTAGGGTTAGGGTTAGGGTTAGCTTTAGGGTTATGGTTATGGTTAGGGTTAGGGTTAGCTTTAGGGTTAGGTTTAAGGTTAGGCTTAGATTTAGGTTTAGGGTTAGGGTGAGGGTTAGGGTTAGGGTTAGCGTTAGGGTTAGGTTTAGGGTTAGGGTTAGGGTTGGCTTTAAGGTTAGGGTTAGGGTGAGGGTAAGAGTTAGGGTTAGGGTTAGCGTTAGGTTTAGGGTTAGGGTTAGGGTTAGGGAAACGGTTGGGTTAGGGTTAGGGTTAGGGTTAGGGTTAGCTTTAGGGTTAGGGTGAGGGTTAGGGTTAGGGTTAGGGTTAACATTAGGTTTAGGGTTAGGGTTAGGGTTAGCTTTAGGGTTAGGGTTAGGGTTGGGGTTTGCGTTAGGGTTAGCTTTAGGGTTGGGGTTAGGGTTAGGGTTAGGGGAACGTTTACGGTTACGGTTAGGGTTAGGGTTAGCTTTAGGGTTAGGATTAGTTTAGGGTTAGGGAAACGTTTAGGTTTAGGTTTAGGGTTAGGGTTAGGGTTAGGGTTAGCGTTAGGGTTAGGGTTAGGTTTAGGGTTAGGGTTAGTGTTAGGGAAACGGTTAGGGTTTGGGATATGGTTAGGGTTTGCCTTAGAGGTAGGGTTAGGGTTAGGGTTAGGGTTAGTGTTAGCTTTAGGGTTAGGGTGAGGGTTAGGGTTAGGGTTAGGGTTAGGGTTAGCGTTAGCTTTAGGGTTAGGGTTAGGGTGAGGGTTAGGGTTAGGTTTAGGGTTAGCTTTAGGTTTAGGGTTAGGGTGAGGGTTAGGGTTAGGGTTAGAGTTAGGGTTCGGGTTAACTTTAGGGTTAGGGTTAGGTTTGGGGTTAGCATTAGGGTTAGCTTTAGGGTTAGGGTGAGGGTTAGGGTTAGGGTTAGGGTAGCGTTAGGGTTAAAGTTAGGGTTAGCTTTACGGTTAGATTTAGGGTTAGGGTTAGGGTGAGGGTTAGGGTTAGAGTTAGGGTTATGGTTAGCGTTAGCGTTAGGGTTAGGGTTAGAGAAACGGTTAGGGTTAGGGTTAGGGTTAGGGTTAGCTTTAGGGTTAGGGTTAGGGTTAGGGTTAGGGAAATGTTTAGGGTTAGGTTTAGGGTTCGGTTTAGGGTTAGGGTTAGATTTAGGGTTAGTGTTAGGGTTAGGGTTAGGGTTAGCTTTAGGGTTAGGGTTAGGGTGAGGGTAAGGGTTAGGGTTAGGGTTAGGGTTAGGGAAACGGTTAGGGTTATGGTTAGGGTTAGGGTTAGCTTTAGGGTTAGGGTTAGGGTTAGGGTTAGGGTTAGGCTTAGCTTTAGGGTTAGGGTTAGGTTTAGCTTTAGGGTTAATGTTAGGGTTAGTGTTAGCTTTAGGTTTAGGGTTAGGAAAACGGTTAGGGTTAGGGTTAGGGTTAGGGTTAGCGTTAGGGTTAGGTTTAGCTTTGGGGTTAGGGTTAGGGTTAGCGTTAGGGTTAGGGTTAGGGTTAGCTTTAGGGTTAGGGTTAGAGTGAGGGTTAGGTTAAGTTTAGGGTTAGGGTTAGGGTTAGGGTTAGGGTTAGAGAAATGGTTAGGGTTAGTGTTAGGGTTAGGGTTAATGTTAGCGTTAGGGTTAGATTCAGGGTTAGGGTGATGGTTAGGGTTAGGGTTAGGGAAACGGTTAGGGTTAGGGTTAGGGTTAGGGTTAGGGAAACGGTTAGGGTTAGGGTTAGGGTTAGGGTAAGGGTTAGGTTTAGGGTTAGGGTTAGGGTTAGTGTTAGCGTTATGGTTAGGTTCAGGGTTAGGGTTATGGTTAGGGTTAGGTTTAGGGAAACGGTTAGGGTTAGGGTTAGGGTTAGGGTTAGGTTTAGGGTTATGGTTAGGGTTAGGGATAGGGTTAGGGAAACGGCTAGGGTTAGGGTTACGGTTAGGGTTAGGGTTAGGTTGAGGGTTAGGGTTAGGGTTAGGGTTAGGGAAACGGTTAGGGTTAGGGTTAGGGTTAGGGTTAGCCTTAGGGTTAGGGTTAGCTTTAGGTTAGGGTTAGGGTTAAGGTTACCGTTCGGGTTAGGGTTAGCGTTAGGATTAGGGTTAGGGTTAGGGTTAGGGTTAGGGTTAGGTTTAGGAAAACGGTTAGGGTTAGGGTTTGGGTTAGGGTTAGGTTTAGGGTTAGAATTAGAGTTAGGGATAGGGTTAGGGAAACGGCTAGGGTTAGGGTTACGGTTAGGGTTAGGGTTAGGTTGAGGGTTAGGGTTAGGGTTAGGGAAACGGTTAGGGTTAGGGTTAGGGTTAGGGTTAGCATTAGGGTTAGGGTTAGCTTTAGGGTTAGGTTTAGGGTTAGGGTTAGGGTTAGCTTCAGAGTTATGGTTATGGTTAGGGTTAGGGTTAGGGAAATGGTTAGGGTTAGGATTAGGTTTAGGGTTAGGGTTAGGGAAACGATTAGGGTTAGGGTTAGGGTTAGGGTTAGCTTTAGGGTTAGGGTTAGGCTTAGGGTAGGGAAACGGTTAGGTTTAGTGTTAGGGTTAGGGTAAGGGTTAGGGTTAGGGTTAGGAAACTGTGAGGGTTAGCGTTAGGGTTAGGGGAAGGGTTAGGGAATCGCTAAGGGTTAGGGTTAGGGTTAAGGTTAGGTTTAGGTTTAGGGTTAGGTTTAGGGTTAGCTTTAGGTTTAGGGTTTGAGTTGGGGTTAGGGTTAGGGTTAGCTTTAGGGTTGGGGTTAGGGTTAGGTTTAGGGTTAGGGTTAGGGAAAGTGTTAGGGTTAGGGTGAGGGTTAGGGTTAGGGTTAATATTAGGGTTAGGGTTAGGGAAACTGTTAGCTTTAGGGTTCGGGTTAGGGTTAGGGTTAGCTTTAGGGTTAGGGTTAGGTTTAGGGTTAGGGTTAGCGATAGGCCTAGGGTGAGGGTAAGGGTTAGTGTTAGGGAAACGGTTAGGGTTAGGGTTAAGATTAGCTTTAGGGTTAGGGTTAGGGTTAGGGTGAGTGTTAGGGTTAGGGTTAGGGTTAGCTTTAGGGTTAGGGTTAGGGTTACGGTTAGGGAAACTGTTAGGGTTAGGGTTAGGGTTAGGGTTAGCTTTAGGGTTAGGGTTAGGGTTAGGGTTAGGATTAGGGTTAGGGTTAGCGATAGTGTTAGGGTTAGGGTTAGGGTTAGGGTTAGGGAAACGGTTAGGGTTAGGGTTAGGGTTAGGGTAAGGGTTAGGGTTAGGGTTAGGGTTAGGGAAGCGGTAAGGGTTAGGGTTAGGGTTAGGGTTAGGATTATGGTCAGGTTTAGGGTTAGGGTTAGGCTTAGGGAAACAGTTAGGGTTAGGGTTAGGGTTAGGGTTAGCTTTCGGGTTAGGGTTAGGGTTAGGGTTAGGGAAACGGTTAGGTTTAGGGTTAGGGTTCGGGTTACGGTTAGGGTTAGCGTTAGGGTTAGGGTGAGCTTTAGGTTTAGGGTTAGGGTTAGGGTTAGGGTTAGGGTTAGCGTTAGGGTTAGGGTTAGGTTTAGCTTTAGGGTTAGGGTTAGGGTTTGGGTTAGGGTTAGGTTAACTTTAGGGTTAGGGTTAGGGTTAGGGTTAGGGTTAGGGTTAGATTTAGGGTTAGGGTTAGGGTGAGGGTAAGGGTTAGGGTTAGCGTTAGGGTTAGGGTTAGGGTTAGGGTTAGGGATAGTGTTAGTGTTAGTGTTAGGGTTAGGGTTAGGGTTAGGGAAACGGTTAGGTTTAGGGTCGGGTTTAGGATTAGGGTTAGGATTAGCTTTAGGGTTAGGGTTAGGGAAACGGTTAGGGTTAGTGTTAGGGTTAGGGTGAGGGTTTGGGTTAGCGTTAGCGTTAGGGTTAGGGTTAGGGTTAGAGAAATGGTTAGGGGTAGGGTTAGGGTTAGGGTTAGGGTTAGGGTTAGCTTTAGGGTTATGGTTAGGGTTAGGGTTAGGGTTAGCTTTAGGGTTAGGGTTAGGGTTAGGGTTAGGGAAACGTTTAGGGTTAGGTTTAGGGTTAGGTTTAGGGTTAGGCTTAGATTTAGGTTTAGGGTTAGGGTTAGTGTTAGGGAAACGGTTAGGGTTTGGGATATGGTTAGGGTTTGCCTTAGAGGTAGGGTTAGGGTTAGGGTTAGGGTTAGTGTTAGCTTAAGGGTTAGGGTTAGGGTGAGGTTTAGGGTTAGGGTTAGGGTTAGGGTTAGCGTTAGCTTTAGGGTTAGGGTTAGGGTGAGGGTTAGGGTTAGGTTTAGGGTTAGCTTTAGGTTTAGGGTTAGGGTGAGGGTTAGGGTTAGGGTTAGAGTTAGGGTTCGGGTTAACTTTAGGGTTAGGGTTAGGTTTGGGGTTAGCGTTAGGGTTAGCTTTAGGGTTAGGGTGAGGGTTAGGGTTAGGGTTAGGGTAGCGTTAGGGTTAAAGTTAGGGTTAGCTTTACGGTTAGATTTAGGGTTAGGGTAAGGGTGAGGGTTAGAGTTAGGGTTAGGGTTAGCGTTAGCGTTAGGGTTAGGGTTAGGGTTAGAGAAACGGTTGGGGTTAGGGTTAGGGTTAGGGTTAGCTTTAGGGTTAGGGTTAGGGTTAGGGTTAGGGAAATGTTTAGGGTTAGGTTTAGGGTTAGTTTTAGGATTAGGGTTAGATTTAGGGTTAGTGTTAGGGTTAGGGTTAGGGTTAGCTTTAGGGTTAGGGTTAGGGTGAGGGTAAGGGTTAGGGTTAGGGTTAGGGAAACGGTTAGGGTTATGGTTAGGGTTAGGGTTAGCTTTAGGGTTAGGGTTAGGGTTAGGGTTAGGGTTAGGCTTAGCTTTAGGGTTAGGGTTAGGTTTAGCTTTAGGGTTAATGTTAGGGTTAGTGTTAGCTTTAGGTTTAGGGTTAGGAAAACGGTTAGGGTTAGGGTTAGGGTTAGGGTTAGCGTTAGGGTTAGGTTTAGCTTTGGGGTTAGGGTTAGGGTTAGGGTTAGCGTTAGGGTTAGGGTTAGGGTTAGCTTTAGGGTTAGGGTTAGAGTGAGGGTTAGGTTAAGTTTAGAGTTAGGGTTAGGGTTAGGGTTAGGGTTAGAGAAATGGTTAGGGTTAGTGTTAGGGTTAGGGTTAATGTTAGCGTTAGGGTTAGGTTCAGGGTTAGGGTGATGGTTAGGGTTAGGGTTAGGGAAACGGTTAGGGTTAGGGTTAGGGTTAGGGTTAGGGTTAGGGAAACGGTTAGGGTTAGGTTTAGGGTTAGGGTAAGGGTTAGGGTTAGGGTTAGGGTTAGGGTTAGTGTTAACGTTATGGTTAGGTTCAGGGTTAGGGTTATGGTTAGGGTTAGGTTTAGGGAAACGGTTAGGGTTAGGGTTAGGGTTAGGGTTAGGTTTAGGGTTATGGTTAGGGTTAGGGAAACGGCTAGGGTTAGGGTTACGGTTAGGGTTAGGGTTAGGTTGAGGGTTAGGGTTAGGGTTAGGGTTAGGGAAACGGTTAGGGTTAGGGTTAGGGTTAGGGTTAGGGTTAGCCTTAGGGTTAGGGTTAGCTTCAGGTTAGGGTTAGGGTTAAGGTTACCGTTCGGGTTAGGGTTAGCGTTAGGATTAGGGTTAGGGTTAGGGTTAGGGTTAGGTTTAGGAAAACGGTTAGGGTTAGGGTTTGGGTTAGGGTTAGGTTTAGGGTTAGAATTAGAGTTAGGGATAGGGTTAGGGAAACGGCTAGGGTTAGGGTTACGGTTAGGGTTAGGGTTAGGTTGAGGGTTAGGGTTAGGGTTAGGGAAACGGTTAGGGTTAGGGTTAGGGTTAGGGTTAGCATTAGGGTTAGGGTTAGCTTTAGGGTTAGGTTTAGGGTTAGGGTTAGGGTTAGCTTCAGAGTTATGGTTATGGTTAGGGTTAGGGTTAGGGAAACGGTTAGGGTTAGGATTAGGTTTAGGGTTAGGGTTAGGGAAACGATTAGGGTTAGGGTTAGGGTTAGGGTTAGCTTTAGGGTTAGGGTTAGGCTTAGGGTAGGGAAACGGTTAGGTTTAGTGTTAGGGTTAGGGTAAGGGTTAGGGTTAGGGTTAGGAAACTGTGAGGGTTAGCGTTAGGGTTAGGGGAAGGGTTAGGGAATCGCTAAGGGTTAGGGTTAGGGTTAAGGTTAGGTTTAGGTTTAGGGTTAGGTTTAGGGTTAGCTTTAGGTTTAGGGTTTGAGTTGGGGTTAGGGTTAGGGTTAGCTTTAGGGTTGGGGTTAGGGTTAGGTTTAGGGTTAGGGTTAGGGAAAGTGTTAGGGTTAGGGTGAGGGTTAGGGTTAGGGTTAATATTAGGGTTAGGGTTAGGGAAACTGTTAGCTTTAGGGTTCGGGTTAGGGTTAGGGTTAGCTTTAGGGTTAGGGTTAGGTTTAGGGTTAGGGTTAGCGATAGGCCTAGGGTGAGGGTAAGGGTTAGTGTTAGGGAAACGGTTAGGGTTAGGGTTAAGATTAGCTTTAGGGTTAGGGTTAGGGTTAGGGTGAGTGTTAGGGTTAGGGTTAGGGTTAGCTTTAGGGTTAGGGTTAGGGTTACGGTTAGGGAAACTGTTAGGGTTAGGGTTAGGGTTAGGGTTAGCTTTAGGGTTAGGGTTAGGGTTAGGGTTAGGATTAGGGTTAGGGTTAGCGATAGTGTTAGGGTTAGGGTTAGGGTTAGGGTTAGGGAAACGGTTAGGGTTAGGGTTAGGGTTAGGGTAAGGGTTAGGGTTAGGGTTAGGGTTAGGGAAGCGGTAAGGGTTAGGGTTAGGGTTAGGGTTAGGATTATGGTCAGGTTTAGGGTTAGGGTTAGGCTTAGGGAAACAGTTAGGGTTAGGGTTAGGGTTAGGGTTAGCTTTCGGGTTAGGGTTAGGGTTAGGGTTAGGGAAACGGTTAGGTTTAGGGTTAGGGTTCGGGTTACGGTTAGCGTTAGCGTTAGGGTTAGGGTGAGCTTTAGGTTTAGGGTTAGGGTTAGGGTTAGGGTTAGGGTTAGCGTTAGGGTTAGGGTTAGGTTTAGCTTTAGGGTTAGGGTTAGGGTTTGGGTTAGGGTTAGGTTAACTTTAGGGTTAGGGTTAGGGTTAGGGTTAGGGTTAGGGTTAGATTTAGGGTTAGGGTTAGGGTGAGGGTAAGGGTTAGGGTTAGCGTTAGGGTTAGGGTTAGGGTTAGGGTTAGGGATAGTGTTAGTGTTAGGGTTAGGGTTAGGGTTAGGGTTAGGGAAACGGTTAGGTTTAGGGTCGGGTTTAGGATTAGGGTTAGGATTAGCTTTAGGGTTAGGGTTAGGGAAACGGTTAGGGTTAGTGTTAGGTTAGGGTGAGGGTTAGGGTTAGCGTTAGCGTTAGGGTTAGGGTTAGGGTTAGAGAAATGGTTAGGGGTAGGGTTAGGGTTAGGGTTAGGGTTAGGGTTAGCTTTAGGGTTATGGTTAGGGTTAGGGTTAGGGTTAGCTTTAGGGTTAGGTTTAAGGTTAGGCTTAGATTTAGGTTTAGGGTTAGGGTGAGGGTTAGGGTTAGGGTTAGCGTTAGGGTTAGGTTTAGGGTTAGGGTTAGGGTTGGCTTTAAGGTTAGGGTTAGGGTGAGGGTAAGAGTTAGGGTTAGGGTTAGCGTTAGGTTTAGGGTTAGGGTTAGGGTTAGGGAAACGGTTGGGTTAGGGTTAGGGTTAGGGTTAGGGTTAGGGTTAGCTTTAGGGTTAGGGTGAGGGTTAGGGTTAGGGTTAGGGTTAACATTAGGTTTAGGGTTAGGGTTAGGGTTAGCTTTAGGGTTAGGGTTAGGGTTGGGGTTTGCGTTAGGGTTAGCTTTAGGGTTGGGGTTAGGGTTAGGGTTAGGGGAACGGTTACGGTTACGGTTAGGGTTAGGGTTAGCTTTAGGGTTAGGATTAGTTTAGGGTTAGGGAAACGTTTAGGTTTAGGGTTAGGGTTAGGGTTAGGGTTAGGGTTAGCGTTAGGGTTAGGGTTAGGTTTAGGGTTAGGGTTAGTGTTAGGGAAACGGTTAGGGTTTGGGATATGGTTAGGGTTTGCCTTAGAGGTAGGGTTAGGGTTAGGGTTAGGGTTAGTGTTAGCTTTAGGGTTAGGGTGAGGGTTAGGGTTAGGGTTAGGGTTAGGGTTAGCGTTAGCTTTAGGGTTAGGGTTAGGGTGAGGGTTAGGGTTAGGTTTAGGGTTAGCTTTAGGTTTAGGGTTAGGGTGAGGGTTAGGGTTAGGGTTAGAGTTAGGGTTCGGGTTAACTTTAGGGTTAGGGTTAGGTTTGGGGTTAGCATTAGGGTTAGCTTTAGGGTTAGGGTGAGGGTTAGGGTTAGGGTTAGGGTAGCGTTAGGGTTAAAGTTAGGGTTAGCTTTACGGTTAGATTTAGGGTTAGGGTTAGGGTGAGGGTTAGGGTTAGAGTTAGGGTTAGGGTTAGCGTTAGCGTTAGGGTTAGGGTTAGGGTTAGAGAAACGGTTAGGGTTAGGGTTAGGGTTAGCTTTAGGGTTAGGGTTAGGGTTAGGGTTAGGGTTAGGGAAATGTTTAGGGTTAGGTTTAGGGTTCGGTTTAGGGTTAGGGTTAGATTTAGGGTTAGTGTTAGGGTTAGGGTTAGGGTTAGCTTTAGGGTTAGGGTTAGGGTGAGGGTAAGGGTTAGGGTTAGGGTTAGGGTTAGGGAAACGGTTAGGGTTATGGTTAGGGTTAGGGTTAGCTTTAGGGTTAGGGTTAGGGTTAGGGTTAGGGAAATGTTTAGGGTTAGGTTTAGGGTTCGGTTTAGGGTTAGGGTTAGATTTAGGGTTAGTGTTAGGGTTAGGGTTAGGGTTAGCTTTAGGGTTAGGGTTAGGGTGAGGGTAAGGGTTAGGGTTAGGGTTAGGGTTAGGGAAACGGTTAGGGTTATGGTTAGGGTTAGGGTTAGCTTTAGGGTTAGGGTTAGGGTTAGGGTTAGGGTTAGGCTTAGCTTTAGGGTTAGGGTTAGGTTTAGCTTTAGGGTTAATGTTAGGGTTAGTGTTAGCTTTAGGTTTAGGGTTAGGAAAACGGTTAGGGTTAGGGTTAGGGTTAGGGTTAGCGTTAGGGTTAGGTTTAGCTTTGGGGTTAGGGTTAGGGTTAGCGTTAGGGTTAGGGTTAGGGTTAGCTTTAGGGTTAGGGTTAGAATGAGGGTTAGGTTAAGTTTAGGGTTAGGGTTAGGGTTAGGGTTAGGGTTAGAGAAATGGTTAGGGTTAGTGTTAGGGTTAGGGTTAATGTTAGCGTTAGGGTTAGATTCAGGGTTAGGGTGATGGTTAGGGTTAGGGTTAGGGAAACGGTTAGGGTTAGGGTTAGGGTTAGGGTTAGGGTTAGGGAAACGGTTAGGGTTAGGGTTAGGGTTAGGGTAAGGGTTAGGTTTAGGGTTAGGGTTAGGGTTAGTGTTAGCGTTATGGTTAGGTTCAGGGTTAGGGTTATGGTTAGGGTTAGGTTTAGGGAAACGGTTAGGGTTAGGGTTAGGGTTAGGGTTAGGTTTAGGGTTATGGTTAGGGTTAGGGATAGGGTTAGGGAAACGGCTAGGGTTAGGGTTACGGTTAGGGTTAGGGTTAGGTTGAGGGTTAGGGTTAGGGTTAGGTTTAGGGAAACGGTTAGGGTTAGGGTTAGGGTTAGGGTTAGCCTTAGGGTTAGGGTTAGCTTTAGGTTAGGGTTAGGGTTAAGGTTACCGTTCGGGTTAGGGTTAGCGTTAGGATTAGGGTTAGGGTTAGGGTTAGGGTTAGGGTTAGGTTTAGGAAAACGGTTAGGGTTAGGGTTTGGGTTAGGGTTAGGTTTAGGGTTAGAATTAGAGTTAGGGATAGGGTTAGGGAAACGGCTAGGGTTAGGGTTACGGTTAGGGTTAGGGTTAGGTTGAGGGTTAGGGTTAGGGTTAGGGAAACGGTTAGGGTTAGGGTTAGGGTTAGGGTTAGCATTAGGGTTAGGGTTAGCTTTAGGGTTAGGTTTAGGGTTAGGGTTAGGGTTAGCTTCAGAGTTATGGTTATGGTTAGGGTTAGGGTTAGGGAAATGGTTAGGGTTAGGATTAGGTTTAGGGTTAGGGTTAGGGAAACGATTAGGGTTAGGATTAGGGTTAGGGTTAGCTTTAGGGTTAGGGTTAGGCTTAGGGTAGGGAAACGGTTAGGTTTAGTGTTAGGGTTAGGGTAAGGGTTAGGGTTAGGGTTAGGAAACTGTGAGGGTTAGCGTTAGGGTTAGGGGAAGGGTTAGGGAATCGCTAAGGGTTAGGGTTAGGGTTAAGGTTAGGTTTAGGTTTAGGGTTAGGTTTAGGGTTAGCTTTAGGTTTAGGGTTTGAGTTGGGGTTAGGGTTAGGGTTAGCTTTAGGGTTGGGGTTAGGGTTAGGTTTAGGGTTAGGGTTAGGGAAAGTGTTAGGGTTAGGGTGAGGGTTAGGGTTAGGGTTAATATTAGGGTTAGGGTTAGGGAAACTGTTAGCTTTAGGGTTCGGGTTAGGGTTAGGGTTAGCTTTAGGGTTAGGGTTAGGTTTAGGGTTAGGGTTAGCGATAGGCCTAGGGTGAGGGTAAGGGTTAGTGTTAGGGAAACGGTTAGGGTTAGGGTTAAGATTAGCTTTAGGGTTAGGGTTAGGGTTAGGGTGAGTGTTAGGGTTAGGGTTAGGGTTAGCTTTAGGGTTAGGGTTAGGGTTACGGTTAGGGAAACTGTTAGGGTTAGGGTTAGGGTTAGGGTTAGCTTTAGGGTTAGGGTTAGGGTTAGGGTTAGGATTAGGGTTAGGGTTAGCGATAGTGTTAGGGTTAGGGTTAGGGTTAGGGTTAGGGAAACGGTTAGGGTTAGGGTTAGGGTTAGGGTAAGGGTTAGGGTTAGGGTTAGGGTTAGGGAAGCGGTAAGGGTTAGGGTTAGGGTTAGGGTTAGGATTATGGTCAGGTTTAGGGTTAGGGTTAGGCTTAGGGAAACAGTTAGGGTTAGGGTTAGGGTTAGGGTTAGCTTTCGGGTTAGGGTTAGGGTTAGGGTTAGGGAAACGGTTAGGTTTAGGGTTAGGGTTCGGGTTACGGTTAGGGTTAGCGTTAGGGTTAGGGTGAGCTTTAGGTTTAGGGTTAGGGTTAGGGTTAGGGTTAGGGTTAGCGTTAGGGTTAGGGTTAGGTTTAGCTTTAGGGTTAGGGTTAGGGTTTGGGTTAGGGTTAGGTTAACTTTAGGGTTAGGGTTAGGGTTAGGGTTAGGGTTAGCTTTAGGGTTAGGATTAGTTTAGGGTTAGGGAAACGTTTAGGTTTAGGTTTAGGGTTAGGGTTAGGGTTAGGGTTAGCGTTAGGGTTAGGGTTAGGTTTAGGGTTAGGGTTAGTGTTAGGGAAACGGTTAGGGTTTGGGATATGGTTAGGGTTTGCCTTAGAGGTAGGGTTAGGGTTAGGGTTAGGGTTAGTGTTAGCTTTAGGGTTAGGGTGAGGGTTAGGGTTAGGGTTAGGGTTAGGGTTAGCGTTAGCTTTAGGGTTAGGGTTAGGGTGAGGGTTAGGGTTAGGTTTAGGGTTAGCTTTAGGTTTAGGGTTAGGGTGAGGGTTAGGGTTAGGGTTAGAGTTAGGGTTCGGGTTAACTTTAGGGTTAGGGTTAGGTTTGGGGTTAGCATTAGGGTTAGCTTTAGGGTTAGGGTGAGGGTTAGGGTTAGGGTTAGGGTAGCGTTAGGGTTAAAGTTAGGGTTAGCTTTACGGTTAGATTTAGGGTTAGGGTTAGGGTGAGGGTTAGGGTTAGAGTTAGGGTTATGGTTAGCGTTAGCGTTAGGGTTAGGGTTAGAGAAACGGTTAGGGTTAGGGTTAGGGTTAGGGTTAGCTTTAGGGTTAGGGTTAGGGTTAGGGTTAGGGAAATGTTTAGGGTTAGGTTTAGGGTTCGGTTTAGGGTTAGGGTTAGATTTAGGGTTAGTGTTAGGGTTAGGGTTAGGGTTAGCTTTAGGGTTAGGGTTAGGGTGAGGGTAAGGGTTAGGGTTAGGGTTAGGGTTAGGGAAACGGTTAGGGTTATGGTTAGGGTTAGGGTTAGCTTTAGGGTTAGGGTTAGGGTTAGGGTTAGGGTTAGGCTTAGCTTTAGGGTTAGGGTTAGGTTTAGCTTTAGGGTTAATGTTAGGGTTAGTGTTAGCTTTAGGTTTAGGGTTAGGAAAACGGTTAGGGTTAGGGTTAGGGTTAGGGTTAGCGTTAGGGTTAGGTTTAGCTTTGGGGTTAGGGTTAGGGTTAGCGTTAGGGTTAGGGTTAGGGTTAGCTTTAGGGTTAGGGTTAGAGTGAGGGTTAGGTTAAGTTTAGGGTTAGGGTTAGGGTTAGGGTTAGGGTTAGAGAAATGGTTAGGGTTAGTGTTAGGGTTAGGGTTAATGTTAGCGTTAGGGTTAGATTCAGGGTTAGGGTGATGGTTAGGGTTAGGGTTAGGGAAACGGTTAGGGTTAGGGTTAGGGTTAGGGTTAGGGTTAGGGAAACGGTTAGGGTTAGGGTTAGGGTTAGGGTAAGGGTTAGGTTTAGGGTTAGGGTTAGGGTTAGTGTTAGCGTTATGGTTAGGTTCAGGGTTAGGGTTATGGTTAGGGTTAGGTTTAGGGAAACGGTTAGGGTTAGGGTTAGGGTTAGGGTTAGGTTTAGGGTTATGGTTAGGGTTAGGGATAGGGTTAGGGAAACGGCTAGGGTTAGGGTTACGCTTAGGGTTAGGGTTAGGTTGAGGGTTAGGGTTAGGGTTAGGGTTAGGGAAACGGTTAGGGTTAGGGTTAGGGTTAGGGTTAGCCTTAGGGTTAGGGTTAGCTTTAGGTTAGGGTTAGGGTTAAGGTTACCGTTCGGGTTAGGGTTAGCGTTAGGATTAGGGTTAGGGTTAGGGTTAGGGTTAGGGTTAGGTTTAGGAAAACGGTTAGGGTTAGGGTTTGGGTTAGGGTTAGGTTTAGGGTTAGAATTAGAGTTAGGGATAGGGTTAGGGAAACGGCTAGGGTTAGGGTTACGGTTAGGGTTAGGGTTAGGTTGAGGGTTAGGGTTAGGGTTAGGGAAACGGTTAGGGTTAGGGTTAGGGTTAGGGTTAGCATTAGGGTTAGGGTTAGCTTTAGGGTTAGGTTTAGGGTTAGGGTTAGGGTTAGCTTCAGAGTTATGGTTATGGTTAGGGTTAGGGTTAGGGAAATGGTTAGGGTTAGGATTAGGTTTAGGGTTAGGGTTAGGGAAACGATTAGGGTTAGGGTTAGGGTTAGGGTTAGCTTTAGGGTTAGGGTTAGGCTTAGGGTAGGGAAACGGTTAGGTTTAGTGTTAGGGTTAGGGTAAGGGTTAGGGTTAGGGTTAGGAAACTGTGAGGGTTAGCGTTAGGGTTAGGGGAAGGGTTAGGGAATCGCTAAGGGTTAGGGTTAGGGTTAAGGTTAGGTTTAGGTTTAGGGTTAGGTTTAGGGTTAGCTTTAGGTTTAGGGTTTGAGTTGGGGTTAGGGTTAGGGTTAGCTTTAGGGTTGGGGTTAGGGTTAGGTTTAGGGTTAGGGTTAGGGAAAGTGTTAGGGTTAGGGTGAGGGTTAGGGTTAGGGTTAATATTAGGGTTAGGGTTAGGGAAACTGTTAGCTTTAGGGTTCGGGTTAGGGTTAGGGTTAGCTTTAGGGTTAGGGTTAGGTTTAGGGTTAGGGTTAGCGATAGGCCTAGGGTGAGGGTAAGGGTTAGTGTTAGGGAAACGGTTAGGGTTAGGGTTAAGATTAGCTTTAGGGTTAGGGTTAGGGTTAGGGTGAGTGTTAGGGTTAGGGTTAGGGTTAGCTTTAGGGTTAGGGTTAGGGTTACGGTTAGGGAAACTGTTAGGGTTAGGGTTAGGGTTAGGGTTAGCTTTAGGGTTAGGGTTAGGGTTAGGGTTAGGATTAGGGTTAGGGTTAGCGATAGTGTTAGGGTTAGGGTTAGGGTTAGGGTTAGGGAAACGGTTAGGGTTAGGGTTAGGGTTAGGGTAAGGGTTAGGGTTAGGGTTAGGGTTAGGGAAGCGGTAAGGGTTAGGGTTAGGGTTAGGGTTAGGATTATGGTCAGGTTTAGGGTTAGGGTTAGGCTTAGGGAAACAGTTAGGGTTAGGGTTAGGGTTAGGGTTAGCTTTCGGGTTAGGGTTAGGGTTAGGGTTAGGGAAACGGTTAGGTTTAGGGTTAGGGTTCGGGTTACGGTTAGGGTTAGCGTTAGGGTTAGGGTGAGCTTTAGGTTTAGGGTTAGGGTTAGGGTTAGGGTTAGGGTTAGCGTTAGGGTTAGGGTTAGGTTTAGCTTTAGGGTTAGGGTTAGGGTTTGGGTTAGGGTTAGGTTAACTTTAGGGTTAGGGTTAGGGTTAGGGTTAGGGTTAGGGTTAGGGTTAGATTTAGGGTTAGGGTTAGGGTGAGGGTAAGGGTTAGGGTTAGCGTTAGGGTTAGGGTTAGGGTTAGGGTTAGGGATAGTGTTAGTGTTAGGGTTAGGGTTAGGGTTAGGGTTAGGGAAACGGTTAGGTTTAGGGTCGGGTTTAGGATTAGGGTTAGGATTAGCTTTAGGGTTAGGGTTAGGGAAACGGTTAGGGTTAGTGTTAGGGTTAGGGTGAGGGTTTGGGTTAGCGTTAGCGTTAGGGTTAGGGTTAGGGTTAGAGAAATGGTTAGGGGTAGGGTTAGGGTTAGGGTTAGGGTTAGGGTTAGCTTTAGGGTTATGGTTAGGGTTAGGGTTAGGGTTAGCTTTAGGGTTAGGGTTAGGGTTAGGGTTAGGGAAACGTTTAGGGTTAGGTTTAGGGTTAGGTTTAGGGTTAGGCTTAGATTTAGGTTTAGGGTTAGGGTGAGGGTTAGGGTTAGGGTTAGCGTTAGGGTTAGGTTTAGGGTTAGGGTTAGGGTTGGCTTTAAGGTTACGGTTAGGGTGAGGGTAAGAGTTAGGGTTAGGGTTAGCGTTAGGTTTAGGGTTAGGGTTAGGGTTAGGGAAACGGTTGGGTTAGGGTTAGGGTTAGGGTTAGGGTTAGCTTTAGGGTTAGGGTGAGGGTTAGGGTTAGGGTTAGGGTTAACATTAGGGTTAGGGTTAGGGTTAGGGTTAGCTTTAGGGTTAGGGTTAGGGTTGGGGTTTGCGTTAGGGTTAGCTTTAGGGTTGGGGTTAGGGTTAGGGTTAGGGGAACGGTTACGGTTACGGTTAGGGTTAGGGTTAGCTTTAGGGTTAGGATTAGTTTAGGGTTAGGGAAACGTTTAGGTTTAGGTTTAGGGTTAGGGTTAGGGTTAGGGTTAGCGTTAGGGTTAGGGTTAGGTTTAGGGTTAGGGTTAGTGTTAGGGAAACGGTTAGGGTTTGGGATATGGTTAGGGTTTGCCTTAGAGGTAGGGTTAGGGTTAGGGTTAGGGTTAGTGTTAGCTTAAGGGTTAGGGTTAGGGTGAGGTTTAGGGTTAGGGTTAGGGTTAGGGTTAGCGTTAGCTTTAGGGTTAGGGTTAGGGTGAGGGTTAGGGTTAGGTTTAGGGTTAGCTTTAGGTTTAGGGTTAGGGTGAGGGTTAGGGTTAGGGTTAGAGTTAGGGTTCGGGTTAACTTTAGGGTTAGGGTTAGGTTTGGGGTTAGCGTTAGGGTTAGCTTTAGGGTTAGGGTGAGGGTTAGGGTTAGGGTTAGGGTAGCGTTAGGGTTAAAGTTAGGGTTAGCTTTACGGTTAGATTTAGGGTTAGGGTAAGGGTGAGGGTTAGAGTTAGGGTTAGGGTTAGCGTTAGCGTTAGGGTTAGGGTTAGGGTTAGAGAAACGGTTGGGGTTAGGGTTAGGGTTAGGGTTAGCTTTAGGGTTAGGGTTAGGGTTAGGGTTAGGGAAATGTTTAGGGTTAGGTTTAGGGTTAGTTTTAGGATTAGGGTTAGATTTAGGGTTAGTGTTAGGGTTAGGGTTAGGGTTAGCTTTAGGGTTAGGGTTAGGGTGAGGGTAAGGGTTAGGGTTAGGGTTAGGGAAACGGTTAGGGTTATGGTTA
>NC_143546.1:5955361-5972861 GCF_031878675.1 Megascapheus bottae
TCCCTTATCCTAAACTAACCCTAAACCTAACCCTAACCGTAACACCTAACCCTAACCCTAACCCTAAACCTTACTCTTACCCTAACACTAACCCTAAACTTAATGCTAACCCTAACACTAACCCTAACCTTACCCTAACCCTAACCTAACCTAATCCTTACCTTGACCCTAACCCTAAACCTAACCCTTACCCCTGACCTTAACCCTAACCCTAACCCTAACCCTAATGCTAACCCTAACCCTAACCCTAACCCTTACCCTATCCTAACCCAACCCTAAACCTTACCCTCAACCTTACCCTAACCCTAACCTTAAACTTAACCCCAACCCTAACCCTAACCTTAACCCTAAACCTAACACTTACCCTAACCCTAACCCTTATCCTAACCCTAAGCCTAACCCTAACCCTTACACTAACCTAACCCTAACCCTAACCATTACATTTACCCTAACCCTAACACTTAACCTTACCCTAACCCTAAACCTAACCCTAACCCTAAACCTTACCCTTATCCTAACCTAACCCTAACCCTAACCCAAACCCTAACCCTAATCAACCTAACCCTAACCTAACCTCCCAACACTCTAAACCCTAACCCTAGACCCTAACCCTTACCCTAACCCTAACCTAAACAACCCTAACCCTAACTCTAACCCTTAACCTTGCATTAACCCTAACCTAACCCTAAACCTAACCCTAACCCTTAACCTTAACCCCAACCCTTACACTTACCCTAACCCTAACCCTAACCCTAACCCTAACCCTAACCTAACCCTTACCCTAACCCTCAATCTAACCCTGACCCTAAGCCTTACCCTTATGTACCCTAACCTAACCCTAACCCTAACCCTAACCTAACCTTACCCATACAAACCCTAACCCTAACCCTAACCCTAAACCTTACCCTTACCCTAACCTATCCCTAACCCAAACCCTAATTCTAACCCTAACCCTAAACTTAACACTAACCCTAAACCTAACCCTATCCCTTACCCTTACAATAATCCTAACCCTATCCGTAAACATTAACCTTACCCTAAACCTAACCCTAAACCTAACCCTAACCCTAACCCCTAACCCTAATCATAACCCTAACCCTAACCCTAACCTTAATGCTAACCTAACCCTAACACTAACCCTTACTCTAACCCTAAACTAACCTAATCCTTACCCTAACCCTTACACTTTACCTAACCCTAACCCTAACCCTAACACCCACGATTGCCCTAACCCATACCCTAAACCTTACCCTAACACTAACCCTTGCCCTAACCCTAAACCCTAACCCTAACCCTTACCCATACCCTAACCTTAAACCTAACCCTAACCCAACCCTAACGCTTAACCTTACGCTAAGCCTAACCTAACCTAAACCTTACCCTTACCCTAAACTTAAACCTAACCCTAACCCAAACCCTAACCCTAACCCTAACCTTAACCACAACACTAAACCTAACCCTAACCCTAACCCTTACCTTACCCTAACTTTAACCCTAAACCTAACCCCTAACCTAACCCTAAACCTAACCCTAACCCTACCCTTAACCTTAAACCTTACACTTACCCTAACCCTAAACCCTAACCCTAAACCTAACCCTAACGCTAACCCTAACTCTAACCCTAACACTTACCCTTACCTAACCCTAACTCTAATCGTAACCCTAACCCTAACCCTTATCCTTAACCTAACCCTAACACTAACCCTAACCACTAACCCTAACACTTACACTAACCCTAACCTAACCTTACCCTAACCCTAACCCTATCCCTTACCCTAATCCTAAACCTAACCCTAACCATTACCCTTAACCACACCCTAACCCTAAACCTAATATTAACCGTAACCCTAACCCTAACCCTACCCTATACCCTAACCTAACCCTAACCCTAACCCTTTCCCTAACCCTAAACCTAACCCTAACCCTTACGCTTACCCTAACCCTAAACCTAACCCTAAACCTAACCCTAAACCTTAACCTTACCCTAAGCCTAACCCTAACGCTAACTCTAAAACTTATCCTTAACCTAAACCTAAACTTAACACTAACCCAAACCCTAACCCTAACCCTAACCCTAACCCTATCCTTAAACCCAACTCTAAACCTAACCCTAACCGTACCCTTACCCTTACCGTAACCCTACCCCTAAACCTAACCCTACCTAACTCTAACCCTTAACCTTACCTTAATCCTAACCCTAACCCTAAAGCTAACCCTAACCCTAACCTTAACCCTAACCCTTACACTTACCCTAACCCTAACCCTAAACCTAAACCTAACCCAAACCCTAACCCTAACCCTAATCTAACCCTAACACTTACCCTTAACTAAACCCTAACACTAATCCTAACCATAAACCTAACCCTTACCCTTACCCTACCCCTACCCCTAACCCTAACCCTAACCCTAACCCTTATCCTAAACCTAACCCTAACCCTAACCCTCACCCTTATCCTAAACCTAACCCTAGCTCTAACCCTAATCCTTAACCTAACCCTAACACTAACCCTAACCCCTAACACTAACCATTATCCTAAACCTAACCATAACCCTTTCCCTAACCCTAACCCTAACCCTTACCCTAAACCTAAACCTAAACCTTACCCTTACCCTTAATCTCACCCTAACCTAAACCTAATCCTAACCTTAACCCTAACCCTAATCGTACCCCTAACCCTAACCCTAACCCTAACTCTAATACTCACCCTTACCCTAACCAATACCCTAAACCTAACCCTAACCCTCACCCTAACCCTAAACCTAACCCTAACCCTTACCCTTACCCTAACCCTAAACCTAACACTAACCCTTACACTAACCCTAACTCTAATCCTAACCCTAACCCTGACCCTTACCCTAACCCTAACCCTAACCCTAACACATACCCTAACCCTAAACCTAACCCTAACCCTTACCCTTACCCTAACCCCAACCCTATACTTAACCCCAACCCTAACCCTAACCCTTACCCTAACACTTACCCTAACCCTAACACTTAACCTAACCCTAACACTAACCCCTACCCTAACCCTAACCCTAACTCTAACCCTTACGCTTACCCTAACCCTAAACCTAACCCTAACCCTAACCCTAACCCTAACCCTTAACCTTACCCTAACCCTAACCCTAACCCTAAACCTTATCCTTACCCTAAACCTAACCCTAACCCTAACCCAAACCCTAACCCTAACCCTAACCTTAAACCCAACACTAAATCTAACCCTAACCGTACCCTTATCCTTACCGTAACCCTAACCCTAAACCTAACCCTAAACCTAACCCTATCACTTAACCTTACCCTAACCCCAACCCTAACCCTAAACCTAACCCTAACCTAACCCTATCCCTTACCCTTACCCTAACCTTAAACCTAACCCTAACCCTTACACTAACCCTAACTCTAATCCTAACCCTAACCCTGCCCCTTAACCTAACCCTAACGCTAACCCTAACACTTACCCTAACCCTAATCCTAACCCTTACCCTTACCCTAACCCAAACCCTAAACTTAACCCCAACCCGAAACCTAACCCCAACCCTAACCCTTACTCTAACCCTTACCCTAACTCTAACCCTAAACCTAACCTTAACACTAACCCTTACCCTAACTCTAACCCTAACCCTAAACCTTACCCTAACCCGAACACGAAACCTAACCCTAACCCTAACCCTAACACGTACACTAAAACTAACCCTTAACCTAACCCTAACCCTAACCGTAATCCTAAACCTTACCCTTACCCTAACCCTAACCCTAACCCTGACCCTTACCCTAATCCTAACCCTAGCCCTAACCCTAACTCTAACACTTACAATAACCCTAACCCTAACCTAACCCATACCATTACCCTAACACTAACTCTAAACTTAACCCTAACCATAACCCTAACCCTAACCCTTACCCTTACATAATCCTAACCCTAAACCTAACGCTAAGCCTAACCCCTAACCCTAACCGTAACCCTAAACCTAACCCTTACCCTTACCCTAACCCGAACCTTAATGCTAACCCTAACCCTAACCCTAACCCTTACCCTAACCCTAACCCTAACCCTAAGCCTTACCCTAAATCTAACCCTAACCCTAAAGCTTACACTTACCCTATCCCTAAACCTAACCTTAACTTTAACCCTAACCTAACCCTAAACTTAACCCTAACCCTAACCCTAAACCTAACCCTTACCCTAATCCTAACCCTATCCCTAATCCTAACCCCTAACCCTAACTCTAACCCTAACTGTTACCCTTACCCTAACCATTACCCTAACACTTACCCTTTCCCTAACCCTATCCCTAACTCTAACCCTAACCCTTACCATTAACCTAACCCTAACCCTAATCCTAACCCTAACCCTAACCCTTACCATTACCCTAACCCTAACCTTAATCTTAACCCCAAACCTAAATCTAACCCTAACCCTAACGCTAAACCTTACCCTAAATCTAACCCTAACCCTAACACTAAACCTTATCCTAAACCTAACCATAACCCTAACCCTAACCCTTAACCTAACCCTAACACTAACCCTAACCCCTATCCCTAACACTTACCCCAATGCTAACCATATCCCTAACACGTAACCCTAATCCTAACCCTAACCCTAACCCTACCCCTAACCCTAAACCTAACCCTTACCCTTATCCTAAACCTAACCCTAACCCTAACCCTAACACTCACACTTACCATAACCCATACCCTAATCCTAACCCTAACCCTTTCCCTAACCCTAACCCTAACCCTAACCCTTACGCTTACCCTAACCCTAAAACTAACACTAAACCTAACCCTTACCCTTAACCTTACCCTAACCCTAACCCTAAACCATATCCTTACCCTAAACCTAACCCTAACCCCAAAGCATAATCCTAACCATTACCCTTACCCTAACCATAACCCTAACACTTACCCTTTCCCTAACCCTAACAATAACTCTACCCCTAAGCCTTACCCTTTACCTAACCCTCACCCTAAACCTAAACCTAACTCTAACCCTTACCCTTACCCTTACCCTAACCCTAACCTTAATCTTAACCCCAACCCTAAATCTAACCCTAACCCTAACGCTAAACCTTACCCTAACTCTAACCCTAACCCTAACCCTTAACCTAAACCTAACGCTAACCCTAACCCCTATGCCTAACACTTACCCCAATCCTAACCATATCCCTAACCCGTAACCCCAATCCTAACCCTAACCCTAACCCTAACCCTTATCCTTATCCTAACCCTAACCCTAACCCTAAGACTCACACTTACACTAACCCATACCCTAACCCTAACCCTAACCCTAACCCTTTCCCTAACCCTAACCCTAACCCTAACCCTAAAACTTATCCTTACCCTAAAACTAACCCTAACCCTAAACCAAACCCTAACCCTAACCCTAACCCTGACATTAAACCCAACACTAATCCTAACCCTAACCGTACCCTTACCCTTACCGTAACCGTAACCCTAAACCTAGCCCTAACCTAACACTAACCCTTAACCTTACCCTAATTCTAACCCTAACCCTAAAGCTAACCCCAACCCTAAGCTTAACCCTAACCCTTACACTTACCCTAACCCTAACCCTAACCCTAACCCTAACCCTAACCCTAATCTAACCCTAACACTTACCCTTAACCAAACCCTAACCCTAATCCTAACCCTAAACCTAACCCTTACCCTAACCATAACCTTAAACTTAACCCCAACCCTAAACCTAACCCTAACCCTAACCCTTACCCTAACCCTAAACCTAACCCTAACCCTTATCCTAACCCTAACCCTAGCCCTAACCCTAATCCTTAACCTAACCCTAACAATAACCCTAACCCCTAAACCTAACCCTTACCCTAACCATAACCATAACCCTTACCCTAACCCTAACCCAAAACCTTACCCTAACCCTAAACCTAACCCTTACCCTTACCCTTAACTTCACCCTAACCTAAACCTAATCCTAACCTTAACCCTAACCCTAACCGTACCCCTAACCCTAACCCTAACCCTAACCCTAACTCTAATACTCACCGTTTCCCTAACCAATACCCTAAACCTAACCCTAACCCTTACCCTAACCCTAACCCTAGCCCTTACCCTTACCCTAACCCTAAACCTAACCCTAACCCTTACACTAACCCTAACTCTAATCCTAACAATAACCCTGAACCTTACCCTAACCCTAACCCTAACACTAACACTTACCCTAACCCTAAACCTAACCCTAATCCTTACCCTTACCCTAACCCCAACCCTATACTTAACCCCAACCCTAACCTTAACCCTAACCCTAACCCTTACCCTAACACTTACCATAACCCAAACCCTAAACCTAACTTTAACACTAAACCTTAACCTAACTCTAACCCTAACCCTGAACCTTACCCTAACCCGAACACGAACCCTAACCCTAACCATTAACCTAACCGTAATGCTAACCCTTTCCCTAACCCTAAACCTAACACTTACACTAACCCTAACCCTTAACCTAACCGTAATCCTAACCCATACCCTAACCCTATCCCTAACCCTAACCCTAACTCTAACCCTAAATCTTACCCTTAACCTCACCCTAACCCTAATCCTAACCCTAACCCTAACCCTTACCCTTACCCTTACCCTAACCCTAACTTTAATCTTAAACCCAACCCTAAACCTAACCCTAAACCTAACGCCAAAATTTACCCTAACTCTAACCCTAACCCTCACCTTAACCCTTATGCTAACCCAAACCCTAGCCCAAAACCTAACCCTTCACCTAACCCTAACACTAACCCTAACCCCTATCCCTAACACTTACCCCAATCCTAACCATATCCCTAACCGGTAACCCTAATCCTAACCCTAAACCTAACCCTAAACCTACCCCTAACCTTAACCCTAACCCTAACCCTTACCTTTATACTAACACTAACCCTAACCCTAACACTCACACTTACCCTAACCCTAACCCTAACCCTAACCCTAACCCTTTCCCTAACCCTAACCCTAACCCTAACCTTTACGCTTACCCTAAACCTAAACCTAACCCTAACCCTAACCCTAACCCTTAACCTTACCCTAACGCTAACCCTCCCCTAACCCCAAACCTAAACCTTAACCTTACCCTAAACCTAACCCTAACCCTAACCCAAACCCTAACCCTAACCTTCAACCCAACACTAAATCTAACCTAACCGTAACCTTACCCTTAAAGTAACCCTAACCCTAACCCTAACCCTAACCCTTTCCCTTAACCTTACCCTAACCCTAACCCTAACCCTAACCCTAACCCTAACCTTAACCCTAACCCTTACACTTACCCTAACCCTAACCCTAACCCTAAACCTAACCCTAACCCTAACACTAACCCTAACCCTTACCCTAACGCTAACTCTAACCCTAACCCTAACCCTAACCCTAACCCTTACACTTAACCTAACCCTAAACCTAACCCTAACCCTAACCCTAACCCTTACCCTTACCCTAACCCTAACCCTAACCCTAACCCTAACCTAAACCCTAACCCTAACCCTTACCCTAACCGTAACCCTTACCCTTTACCTAACCCTAACCCTAATCCTAACCCTTACCCTTACCCTAACCCTAACCCTAACCCTAATCCTTACCCTAACCCTTACCCTCACCCTAACCCTTACCCTTACCTAACCCTAACCCTAACCCTAAACCTAACCGTTACCCTAACCCTAACCTTAAACCTAAACCTAACCCTAACCCATACCCTTACACAAACCCTAACCCTAATCCTAACCCTTACCCTTACCTAAACCTAACTCTAAAATTAGCCCTAACCCTAACCCTAATCCTAACCCTAACCCTAACCCAAACCCTTACCCTTACCCTAACCCTAACATTAAACCTAACCCCAACACTAACCCTAACCCTAACCCTTACTCTTACCCTAACCCTAACCCTAACCCTTACCCTTACATTTATCCTAACCCCAAACCTAAACTTTACCCCAACCCTAAACCTAAATCTAACCCTAATCCTTACCCTAACACTTGCCCTAACTCTAACCCTAACCCTAACCCTAACCCTAATGCTTACTCTAACCCTAACCCTAACCCTAACCCTTACACTTACCCTAACCCTAAACCTAACCCTTACTCTAACCCTAACCCTAAACTTAACCCTAACCCTAACCTTTACACAAACACCTAACCCGTAAACTTACACTAACACTAAACTTAAACCTTACCCTAACCCTAACACTAACCCTAACCATTACCCTAACCCTTACCTTAAACCTAACCTTAACTCTAACCCCTAACCCTAACTCTAACCCTTGCCCTTACCATAACCCTAAACTTAATGCTAACCCTAACCCAAATCCTAACCCTTATCCTAATCCTAACCCTAAAGCTAGTCCTTTCACTAACCCTAACCCTAACCCTAACCCTTATACTTTATGTAACTCTAACCCTAATCCTAACCCTAACCCTTTCACTTACCCTAACCCTAACTCTAAACCTGACCCGAACACTAACCCTAACCCTAACCCTAACCCTAACCCTTACCCTTACCCTAACCCTAAACCTAACCCTAACCCTAACCCTTACTGTTACGCTAACCCCTACCCCAACCCTAACCCTAACCCTAACACTTACCCTAACCCTAACCCTAACCCTTACCCTTACCCTAACCCTAAACCTAACCATAACCCTATCGCTAACCCTTAGCCTTACCCTAACCCTAACCTAACCCTAAACCTAAACCTTATACTTAGCCTAAACCTAAACCTAAACCTTACCCTAAACCTAACCATAACCATAATCCTAACCCTTACCCTTACCCTTACCTTAACCCTAACCATAACCCTAAACCTTACCCATAGCCTAAGGCTAACCCTAACCCTAAACCTAACCCTAACAAATATGTTTACCCTAGCCCTAACGCTAACCCTAACTGTAACCCTAAACCTAACCCTAAACCTAACCCTAACCCTAACACTAACCCTTACCCTAAAACTAACCTTAACCCCAACACTAAATCTGACCCTAACCCTAACCATAACCCTAACACTATCCCTAATCCTAAACCTAAATCTAACCGTAAACTTAACCCTAAACCTTACACTTACCCTTACCTTAACCATAACCTTATCCCTAACCCTAACCCTAACCCTTACCCTAACCCTTACCCTTACCCTAACCCTACCCATAACCCTAACCATAACCCTTACTCTAACCCTAACCATAACCTCAACCTTAACCCTAACCCTAACCCTAACCCTTACCCTTACCTTACCCTAACCCTAAACCTTCCTTTCCCCTAAACCTAACCCTTACCCTAACCCTAAACCTAACCCTTACCCTGACCCTAACCCTAACCCTTACCCTAAACCTAAACCTAATCCCTACCCTAACCCTAACCCTAACCCTAACCCTTACCCTTACCGTAACCCTAACCCTAACCCTTATCCTAACCCTAACCCTAACCCTTACCCTAACCCTAAACCTAACCGTAACCCTTAACCTTACCCTCACCCTAACCCTAACCTTAAAACTAACCCTAACCATAACCCTAACCCTAATCTTAACACTAAACCTTATCCTTACCCTAGCCCTAACCTAACCGTAAACATAATCCTAACCCTAACCCTGAACTTACCCCTTACCCTTACTCTAAACCTAACCCTAAACCTAACCCTAATCCTTACCCTTACCCTAACCCTAACCCTAACCCTACCCTTAACCCTATCCCTTACTATTACCCTAACCCTCACCTTAACTCTAAACCTTATCCTTACCCTAACCCTAACCCTATCCGTAACCCTAATCCTAACCCTAACCCTAAACTTAACCCTTACCCTTACAATAACCCTAACCCTAACCCTAACCCTAAACTTAACCCTAAACCTAACCCTTACCGTAACCCTAATTCTTACCCTTACCCTAACCCTAAACCTAACCCTAAACCTAACCCTTACCCTTACCCTAACCCTAACCCTAAACCTAACCGTAACCCTTACCCTTACCCTAAACCTAACCCTAACCATTACCCTAACCCTAACCCTAACCCTAACCCTAAACTTAACGCTAACCCTTACCCTTACCCTTACACTAACCCTAATCCTAAACCTAACCCTAATCCTAACCCTAACCCTAACCCTTACTCTTACCCTAACCCTAACCCTTACCCTAACCCTAACCCTAACCCTAACCCTAACGCTAACCCTTACCCTAAATCTTACCCTTACCCTATCCCTAACCCTAACCCTAACCCTAACCGTTAGTATAACTCTAACCTTAACCTCA
Source organism: Megascapheus bottae (assembly GCF_031878675.1). Taxonomy (NCBI): domain Eukaryota; kingdom Metazoa; phylum Chordata; class Mammalia; order Rodentia; family Geomyidae; genus Megascapheus; species Megascapheus bottae. The sequence continues at coordinate 5,965,607 of NC_143546.1, forward strand.
ACCTTAACCCTAACCCTAACCCTAAACCTAACCCTTACCCTTACCCTAACCCTAGCCCTAACCCTTACCCTAAACCTAACCCTAACCCTTACCCTAATCCTAACCCTAACCTTAACCTCATCCTTAACCCTAACCTAAGCCTAACCCTAACCCGAACCCTAACCCTAAACCTTACCCTTACCCTAAACCTACCCCTAAGCCAAACCCTATTCCTAACCCTAACCCTAAACTTAAAACTAACCCTAACCCTATCTCTAAACCTAACCCTTACACTTACACTAACCCTAACCCTAACCCAAGCTATTACCCTTACCCTAAACCTAACCCTAAACCTACCCCTAACCCTAACCCCTAACCCTAACCGTAACCCTAAACCTAACCCTAACCCTTACCCTTACCCTAACCCTAACCTTAATGCTAACCCTAACCCTAACCCTAACCCTTACCCTAAACCTAACCCTAATACTTACCCTTACCCTAACCCTAACCCTTACACTTACCCTAACCCTAACCCTAAAATCAAACCCTAACCCTAACCCTAACCCTAACCCTAACCGTAACCCTAACCCTAACCCTTACCCTTACCTAACCCTAACCCTAAACCGAACCCTAACCCTGAACCTAACCCTAAACCTGTCCCAAAAACTTACACTTACCCAAACCCTAAACCTAAACCTAAACCTAAACCTAACCCTAACCCTAACCCCTAACCCTAACCCTAACTCTAACCGTTACCCTTACCCTAACCCTAACCCTAACACTTACCCTTTCCTAACCCTAACCCTAACCCTAACCATTACTCTAACCCTAACCCTAACCTCAACCTTAACCCTAAACCTAACCCTTACCCTTACCCTTACCCTAACCCTAAACCTAACCCTTACCCTAACCCTTACCCTAACCATAACCCTTACCCTTACCCTAACCCTGACGCTAACACTTATTCTAACCCTAACCCTAACCCTTACCCTAACCCTAAACCTAACCCTAACCCTTACCCTTGTCCTCACACTAACCATAACCCTAAACCTAATCTTAACCGTAAACCATATCCTTACCCTCACCCTAACCCTAACCATAACCCTATCCTAACCCTAACCATAAACATTAACCTAACCCTAACCCTAACCCTTACCCGTACCCTAACCCTAACCCTAACCCTAACACTACATTTAAGCCTAACCCTTACTCTTACCCTAACCCTAATCTTAACCCTAAACCTAACTCTAACCCTAACCCTAATCCTTACCCTAACCCTACACTTAAACCTAACCCTAAACCTAACCCTAAACCTAACCCTAACCCTTACCCTTACCCTCACCCTAACCCTAACCTTAAACCTAACCCTAACCCTAACCTTAACCCTGACCCTTACCCTTACCCAAAACCTAAGCCTAACCCTAACCCTTACCCTTACCCTAACCCTAAACCTAACCCTAACCCTTACACTTACCGTCACCCTAACCCAAACCTTAAACCTAACCCTAACCATAACCCTAACCCTAATCTTAACCATAAACCTTATCCTTACCCTAACCCTAACCGTAACCGTAACCCTAATCTTCACCCTAACCATAAACTTCACCCTTACCCTTACCCTAACTCTAAACCTAAACCTAACCCTAACACTTACACTTAACCTAACCCTAACCCTAACCCTAACCCTTACCCTAATCCTAACCTTAACCCTAATCCTTACCCTTCCCCTAACACTAACCCTAAAGCTAACCCTAACCCTAAACCTTACTCTTACCCTAAACCTAACCCTAAACATAACCCTAACCCTAACCCTAACCCCTAACTCTAATCCTAACACTAACCCTGACCCTTACCCTAACCCTAACTCTAACCATAACACTTACGCTAACCCTAACCCTAACCCTTACCCTTACCCTAAGCCCAACCCTAAACTTAACCCAAACCCTAATCCTAACCCTAACCCTTAACCTAACACGTACCCTAAACCTAACCCTTAACCTAACCCTAACCCTAACCGTAATCCTAACCCTTACCGTTACACTAACTCTAAGCCTAACCGTAACCCTATCCCTAACCCTAAACCTAAACCTAACATTAACCCTAACCCCTAACCCTAACCGTAAATCTAACCCTAACCCTAAACCTTACACTTGCCCTAACCCTAACCCTTACCCTTACCCTTACCCTAACCATAACCCTAACCCTAAACCTTACCCTTACCTAACCCTAACCCTAAACCTAACTCTAACCGTAAACCTAAACCTAACCCTGATCCTAAACCAAACCCTTACCCTTACCCTAACCCTAACCCTAACCCTAACATTAACCCCAACTCTAACCCTAAACCTAACCCTTACCCTTACGCTAACCCTAACCCTAACCCTAACCCTAACCCGAACACTTACCCTAACCCTAACCCTAAACCTAACCCTTACCCTTGCCCTAACCTCAAACCTAAACTTAACCCCAAACCTCAACCTAACCCTAACCCTAACCCTTACCCTAACAATTGCCCTAACCCTAACCCTAAACCTAACCCTAACTCTAACCCTAACCCTAACCCTTACCCTAACCCTAATCCTAACCCTAAACCTAACCCTAACCCTTACCCTAACACTAACCCTAACCCTAACCTAACCCTTACCCTTACCCTAACCCTAAGCCTAACCTTAACCCTAACCCTAACCCTAACCGTAACCCTTACCCATACCCTAACCCTAACCCTAAACCTAACCCTAACCCTTTCCCTAACCCTAACCCTTACTCTAACCCTCATGCTAAACCTAACCCAAACCCTAACTCTTACACTAACAGCTAACCCTAAACCTAACCCTAACCGGTAACCTTACACTAACAATAACCTTAAACCTTACCCTAACCCTTACCCTAACCCTAACCATTACCCTTAACCTAATCCCTACCGTAACCCTAAGCCTAACTCAAAACTTAACCTTAACCCTAAACCTAATCCTTACCCTTACATTAACCTAAACCTAACCGTAACCCTAACCCTAACCTTAAATCTAACCTTAACCCTAACACCTAACCCTAACTGTAAACATAACCCTAAACCTAACCCTTACCCTTACCATAACCCTAACCTTAATGCTACCCCTAACCAAAATCCTAACCCTTACCCTAACCCTAACCCTAACCTAAACCTTACCCTAACCCTAACCCTAACCCTTACACTATATGTAACTCTAACCCTAAACCTAACCTTTTCCCTTACCCTTACCGTAACTCTAAAACTGACCCTAACACTAACCCTAACCCTAACCCTAACCCTTACCCTTACCGCAACCCTAAAATTAACCCTAACCATAACACTTGCCGTTATGCTAACCCCTACCATAACCTTAGCCCTAAACCTAACCCTTACCGTAACCCTAATTCTTACCCTTACCCTAACCCTAACCCTAACCCTAACCCTAAACCTAACCCTAACCCTTACCCTAATCCTAACCATAACCCCTTCCTTACTGTAACCCTAAACCTAACCATAACCATAACCCTGCCCTTACCCTTACCCTAACCCTAACTTAACCCTAACCCTAAACCTTACACTTAAACGAAACCTAACCCTAACACTTACCCTAAACATAAGCTTAACCCTAACCCTTAACCTTACCTTAACCCTAACCATAACCCGAACCCTTACTCTTACCCTAACGCTAACCATAACCCAAACCCTAACCCTAACAAATATCCTTACCCTAACCCTAACCCTAACCCTAACCCTAACCATAACCCTAAACCTAACCCTAAACCTAACCCTAACCCTAACACTAACACTTACCCTAACACTAACCTTAACCCCAACACTAAATCTAACCCTAACGTTAACCCTAACCTTTACCCTAACCCTAACCTTAACCTCAAAATTAACCCTAACCCTAACCCGAACCCGAACCCAAACCCTAACCCTAAACCTTACCCTTACCCTAAACCTAACCCTAACCAAAACCCTAATCCTAACCCTAACCCTAAACTTAACCCTAACCCCTGACCCTAACTGTAACACTAACCCTAACCCTTACCCTAACCCTAAACATAATGCTAACCCTAACCCTAACCCTAACCCTTACCCTAACCTAAACCTAACCAGAATCCTTACCCTAACCCTAATCCTAACCCTAACCCTTACCCTTTACCTAACCCTAACCCTAACCCTTACCGTTACCCTAACCCTAACCCTAAACCTAAACCTAACCCTTAACCTTACCCTAAACCTAACAGTAACCGTAACCGTAACCCTAAACCTAACCCTACCCCTAACTTTAACCCTAACCCTTACACTTAACATAACCATAACCTTAAACCTAAACCTAACTCTAATTCTAATCCTAAGCCTAACCTTTACCCTAACCCTAACTCTAACCCTGACCCTAACCCTTACCCTTATCCTAACCCTAAACCTAACACTAACCCTAACCCTAACCCTTACCCTTACCCTAACCCTAACCCAAACCCTAACCCTAAAACATACCCTTAACCTAAACCTAACCCTAACCCAAACCCTAATTCTAACCCTAAACCTAAACTTAACCCTACGCCTAACCCTAACTCTAAACCTATCCCTTACCCTTACACTAACCCTAAACCTAACCATAACCATTACCCTTACCCTAACCCTAACCCTAACTCTAGCACCTAACCCTAACAGTAACACTAACCCTATACCTAACCCTTACACTTATCCTAACCATAACCTTAATGCTAACCATAACCCTAACCCTAAACCTTACCCTGACCCTAACCCTAACCCTAAGCCTAATTCTTACCCTAACCCTAACCCTAAACCTTCCCCTTTACCTAACCCTAACCCTAACCCTTACCCTTACCCTAACCCCAACCCTAAACCTAACCCTAACCTTAACCCTAACCCTAGCTTAACCCTAACCCTAAGCCTAACCCTAACCCTTACCCTCTCCCTAACCCTTACCCTAAACCTTTCCCTAACCCTAACCCTAACCCTAACCCTTACCCTATCCCTAACCCTAACCCTTACCCTAACCCTAACCCTAACCCTAACCCTAACCCTTACCCTTACCCTAACCCTAACCCTTACTCTTACCCTAACCCTAAACCTAACCCTTACCCTAACCCTAACCCTAACCCCTAAACCTAACCCTAACCCTAACCCTTACCCTTACCCTAACCCTAACCCTAAGCCAACCCCTAACACTTACCCTTTCCCTACCCCAACCCTAACTCTAACCCTAACAATTACCCTTAACCTAACCCTAACCCTAACCCTAATCCTAAGCCTAACCCTAACCCTTACCCTTACACTTACCCTAACCCTAACCTTAACCTTAACCCCAAACCTAAACCTAACCCTAACCCTAACCCTTACCCTAATCCTAACCCTAACCCCTAACCTTAATCCTAACTGTAACCCTAACCCTAATCCTACCCCTACCCCTAACCCTAACCCTTAACCTTATCCTAACCCGAACCCTAACCTAAAACACTCACCCTTCCCCTAACCCATACCCTAAACCTAACCTAAACCTTACCCTAACCCTAACCCTAACCCTTACGGTTACCCTAACCCTAACCCTAACCCTTACCCTTACCCTAACCCTAAACCTAACCCTAAACCTCACCCTAACCCTAACCTTAAACCTAACCCTAACCACAACCCTAACCCTAATCTTAACCCTAAACCTTATCCTTACCCTAACCCTAACCCTAACCCTAATCCTAACCCTAACCCTAAACTTCACCCTTACACTTACCCTAACCCAAAACCTAAACCTAACCCTAACCCTTACCCTTAACCTAACCCTAACCCTAACCCTAATCCTACCCTTAACCCTAACCCTTACTCTTACCCTAACCTTAACCCTAAACCTAACCCTAAACCTAACCCATACCCTTACCCTAACCCTAACCCTAAACCTAACCCTAACACTTACCCTTACCCTCACCCTAACCCTAACCTTAAACCTAAACCTAACCTTAACCCTAACCCTTATCCTTATCCTAATCCTAACCCTAACCGTAAACCTAATCCTAACCCTAACCCTAAACTTAACCCTTACCCTTACCCTAACCCTAAACCTCGATCTAACCCTAACACTTACCCTTATCCTAAGCCTAAACCTAACCCTAACCCTAACCCTACCATTAACCCTAACCCTTACTCTTACCCTAACCTTAACCCTAAACCTAACCATAAACCTAACCCTAATCCTTACCCTTACCCTAACCCTAACCCTAACCATAAACCTAACCATAAACCTAACCCTTACACTTACCCTAACCCTAACCATAAACCTAACCCTAACCTTAACCTTACCCTAACCCTAACCTTAACCCTAACCCTTACCCTTACCCTAACCCTAACCCTAAATCTAACCCTAACCGTAACCCTAAACCTAACCCTAACCCTAAACCTTACCCTTACCCTTACCCTAACCCTAACCCTAAACCTAACCCTAACCCTAACTCTAACCCTAACCCCTAACTCTAATCCTAACCGAACCCTGACCCTTGCCCTAACCCTAACCTTAACCGTAACACTTACCCTAACCCTAACCCTAACAATAACCCTTACCCATAGCCTAACCCCAACCCTAAACTTAACCCAAACCCTAACACTAACCCTAACCCTAACCCTTACCCTAACACTTACCCTAACCCTAACCCTAAACCTATCCCTAACACTAACCCTTACCCTAACCCTAACACTAACCCTAAACCTTACCCTAACCTGAACATGAACCCTAACCCTAATGCTAACCCTAACAATTACCCTAACCCTAACCCTTAACCAAACCCTAACCCTTACCCTTACACTAACCCTAAGCCTAACCCTAAACCTAACACTAACCCTAAACCTAAACCTAACCTTAACCCTAACCCCTAACCCTAACCTTAAATCTAACTCTAACCCTAACCCTTACCCTTACCCTAACACTAACCCTTACCCTTACACTTACCCTAACCCTAACCCTTACCCTTACCTAACCCCAACCCTCAACTAAACCCCAACACTCAAACTAACCCTAACCCTAACCCTTACCCTAGCAATTGCCCTAACCCTATCCCTAACCCTAACCCTAACACTAACCCTTAACCTAACCCTAACCCTAACACTAACACTAACCGTTACCCGAACACTAACCTTAACCCCAACACTAAATCTAACCCTAAACCTAACCCTTACCCTAACCCTAAACTCAAACTTAACCCTTACTCTAACCCTAACCCTAACAGGAATCCTAACCCTAACCTTACCCTTACCCTAAACCTAAACCTAACCCAA
>NC_143546.1:5980361-6015361 GCF_031878675.1 Megascapheus bottae
AACACTAACCCTACCCCTACCCCTAACCCTAACCCTAATACTCACCCTTACCCTAACCCATACCCTAAACCTAACCTTAACACTTACCCTAACCCTAACCCTAACCCTTACCCTTACCCTAAACCTTAACCTAAACCTAACCCTTACACTAACCCTAAATCTAATCCTAACCCTAACCCTGACCCTTACCCTAACCCTAACCCTAACCCTAACACTTACCCTAACCCTAACCCTTACCCTAACCCTTACCCTTACCCTAACCCCAAACCTAAACTTAACCCCAATCCGAACCCTAACGCTAACCCTAACCCTTACCCTAACACTTACCCTAACCCTAACCCTAAACCTAATCTTAACACTAACCCTTACCCTAACTCTAACCCTAACCCTAAACCTTAGCCTAAACCGAACACGAACACTAACCCTAACCATAACCCTAACACTTACCCTAACCCTAACCCTTAACCTAACCCTAACCCTAACCGGAATCCTAACCCTTAACCTTACCCTAACCCTAACCCTGACCCTTACCCTAAACCGAACCCTAACCCTAATCCTAACACTTACTCTAACCCTTACCCTAACCCTAACCCTAACCCTTACCCTTACACTAATCCTAACCCTAAACCTAACCATAACACTAACCCTAACCCCTAACACTAAACGTAACCCTAAATCTCACCCGAACCCTTACCCTTACCCTAACCCGAACCTTAATGGTAAACCTAACCCTAACCCTAACCCTTACCCTAACCCTAACCCTAATCCTTACCCTAAACCTAACCCTAAACCTAATGCTTACACTTACCCTAACCCTAAACCTAACCCTAACCTTAACCGTAACCCTAACCCTAAACTTAACCCTAACCTTAATGCTAACCCTAACACTTACCCTTACCCTAACCCCAACCCTAATCCTAACCCTAACCCTAACCCTAACCCCTAACCCTAAACCTAACCCTAACCGTTACCCTTACCCTAACCCTAACCCTAACACTTACCCTTTCCTTAAACCTAACCCTAACTCTAACCCTAACCCTTACCCTTAACCTAACCCTAAACCTAATCCTAACCCTAACCCTAACCCTTACCCTTACCCTTACCCTAACCCTATCCTTAAACTTAACCCGAACCCTAAACCTAACCCTAACCCTAACCCTTACCCTAACCCTAACCCTAACCCTAACCCTTATCCTAACCCTAACCCTAGCCTTAACCCTAACCCTTAACCTAACCCTAACACTAACCCTAACCCCTAACTCTAACCAATAACCTAACCCTAACCCTAACCCTTACATTAACCCTAACCCTAACCCTTACCCTAACCGTAAACCTAACCCTAAACCTTACCCTTAACCTCAACCTAACCGTAAACCTAATCCTAACCGTAACCCTAACCCTAGCCCTAACACTAACCCAAACCCTAACCCTAATTCTAATACTCACCCTTACCCTAACCCATACCCTAAACCTAACCCTAACCCTAACCCTTACCCTAACCCTAAACCAAACTCTATACCCTTACACTAACCCTAACTCTAATCCTAACCCTAACCCTGACCCTTACCCTAATCCTAACCCTAACCCTGACACTTCCGTAAACCTAACCGTAACCCTACCTTTACTCTTACCCTAACCCCAACCCTAAACTGAACCCCAACCCTAACCCTAACCCTAACCCTAACCCTTAATGTAACACTTATCCTTACCCTAACCCTAAACCTAACCTTAAGAATAACCCTTACCCTAACCCTAACCCTAACACTCACCCTAACCCTAACCCTTAACCTAACCCTAACCCTAATCGTAATCCTAAGCCTTACCCGTTACCTAACCCTAACCCTAACCCTGACCCTTACACTAAACCTAATCCTAACCCTAACCCTAACCCTAACCTAACCCTTACCCTTACCCTAACACTAACTCTAAACTTAACACTAACCCTAACCCTAACCCTAACCATTACCCTTACCCTAATTCTAACCCTAAACCTAACCCTAAACCTAACCCTAACCCTAACCCCTAACACTAACCGTAACCGTAACCCTAACCCTAACCCTAACCCTTACCCTAAACCTAACCCTAAACCTTACCCTAACCCTAACCCTTACCCTTACCCTAAACCTTAACCTAAACCTAACACTTACACTAACCCTAAATCTAATCCTAACCCTAACCCTGACCCTTACCCTAACCCTAACCCTAACCCTAACACTTACCCTAACCCTAACCCTTACCCTAACCCTTACCCTTACCCTAACCCCAAACCTAAACTTAACCCCAATCCGAACCCTAACGCTAACCCTAACCCTTACCCTAACACTTACCCTAACCCTAACCCTAAACCTAATCTTAACACTAACCCTTACCCTAACTCTAACCTTAACCCTAAACCTTACCCTAAACCGAACATGAACACTAACCCTAACCATAACCCTAACAGTTACCCTAACCCTAACCCATAACCTAACCCTAACCCTAACCGTAATCCTAACCCTTAACCTTACCATAACCCTAACCCTGACCCTTACCCTAAACCTAACCCTAACCCTAATCCTAACACTTACTCTAACCTTTACCCTAACCCTAACCCTAACCCTTACCCTTACAGTAATCCTAACCCTAAACCTAACCATAACACTAACCCTAACCCCTAACCCTAAACGTAACCCTAAATCTCACCCGAACCCTTACCCTTACCCTAACCCGAACCTTAATGCTAACCCTAACCCTAACCCTAACCCTTACCCTAACCCTAACCCTAATCCTTACCCTAAACCTAACCCTAACCCTAATGCTTACACTTACCCTAACCCTAAACCTAACCCTAACCTTAACCATAACCCTAACCCTAAACTTAACCCTAACCTTAATGCTAACCCTAACCCTAACCCTTACCCTAACCCCAACCCTAATCCTAACCCTAACCCTAACCCTAACACCTAACCCTAAACCTAACCCTAACCGTTACCCTTACCCTAACCCTAACACTTACCCTTTCCCTAAACCTAACCCTAACTCTAACCCTAACCCTTACCCTTAACCTAACCCTAACCTAATCCTAACCCTAACCCTAACCCTTACCCTTACCCTTACCCTAACAATATCCTTAAACTTAACCCGAACCCTAAACCTAACCCTAACCCTAACCCTTACCCTAACCCTAACCCTAACCCTAACCCTTATCCTAACCCTAACCCTAGCCTTAACCCTAACCCTTAACCTAACCCTAACACTAACCCTAACCCCTAACTCTAACCAATAACCTAACCCTAACCCTAACCCTTACATTAACCCTAACCCTAACCCTTACCCTAACCGTAAACCTAACCCTAAACCTTACCCTTAACCTCAACCTAACCGTAAACCTAATCCTAACCGTAACCCTAACCCTAGCCCTAACACTAACCCAAACCCTAACCCTAATTCTAATACTCACCCTTACCCTAACCCATACCCTAAACCTAACCCTAACCCTAACCCTTACCCTAACCCTAAACCAAACTCTATACCCTTACACTAACCCTAACTCTAATCCTAACCCTAACCCTGACCCTTACCCTAATCCTAACCCTAACCCTGACACTTCCGTAAACCTAACCGTAACCCTACCTTTACTCTTACCCTAACCCCAACCCTAAACTGAACCCCAACCCTAACCCTAACCCTAACCCTTAATGTAACACTTATCCTTACCCTAACCCTAAACCTAACCTTAAGAATAACCCTTACCCTAACCCTAACCCTAACACTCACCCTAACCCTAACCTTAACCTAACCCTAACCCTAATCGTAATCCTAAGCCTTACCCGTTACCTAACCCTAACCCTAACCCTGACCCTTACACTAAACCTAATCCTAACCCTAACCCTAACCCTAACCTAACCCTTACCCTTACCCTAACACTAACTCTAACTTAATCCTAACCCTAACCCTAACCCTAACCCTAACCATTACCCTTACCCTAATTCTAACCCTAAACCTAACCCTAACCCTAACCCTAACCCTAACCCCTAACACTAACCGTAACCGTAACCTTAACCCTAACCCTAACCCTTACCCTAAACCTAACCCTAAACCTTACCCTACCCTAACCTAACCCTTACCTTACACTAACTCTAACCCTAACCATAACCCTTATCCTAACCCTAACCCTAACCTTAAAATCAACACTAAACCTAACCCTAACCGTACCCTTACCCTTACCATAACCCTATCCCTAAACCTAACCCTAACCCTAACCCTTAACCTTACCCCAACCCTAACTCTAACCCTAAAGCTAATCCTAACCCCTAACCTTAACCCTAACCTTACACTTACCCTAACCCTAACCCTAATCCTAAACCTAACCCTAACCCAAACCCAAACCCTAACTCTACCATTAACACTTACCCTTAACCTAACCCTAAACCTAATCCTAACCCTAACCCCTAACCGTTACCCTTACCCTTACCCGAACCCTAACCTTAAACTTAACCCCAACCCTAAACCTAACCCTAACCTAACCCTTACCCTAACCCTAACCCTAACCCTAACCCTAACCCTTATCCTAACCCTAACCCTAGCCTTAACCCTAATCCTTAACCTAACCCTAACCCTAACCCTAACCCTTACATTAACCCTAACCCTAAACCTTACGCTAACCGTAAACCTAACCCTAAACCTTACCCTTAACCTCACCCTACCGTAAACCTAATCCTAACCGTAAACCCTAACCCTAGTCCTACCACTAACCCAAACCTTAACAATAATTCTAATAGTCACCCTTACCCTAACCCTAACCCTAACCCTAACCCTAACCCTAACCCTAACCCTAACCCTAACCCTAACCTTAAACCTAACCCTAACCCTAAACTTAACCCTAACCCTAACCTTAACCCTAACTCTTACCCTAACCCTAACCCTAACCCTAAACCTTACCCTTACCCTTACTCTAACCCTAACCCTAACTGTTACCCTTACCCTAACCCTAAGCCTAACACTTAACCTTTCCTAACCCTAACCCTAACCGTAACCCTAACCCTTACTCTTACCCGAACCTTAACCCTAACACTAACCCTTACCCTTAACCTCACCCTAAACCTAAACCTAACCCTAACCCTAACCCTAACCTAACCCTAACCCTAACCCTTACCCTTACACTTACCCTAACTCTAATCCTAACCCTAACCCTAACCCTAACAGTAACCCTAACCCTAAGCCTTAACCTTACCCTAACCCTAACCCTAAACCTAACCCTTACCTTAACCCTAACCTCAACCTTTTACCCTAACCCTAACCCTAACCTCAACCTTAAACCTAAACCTAACCCTAACCCTAACCCTACCCCTTACCCTTATCCTAACCCTATCCCTAACCCTAGCACTCACAGTTACCCTAACCCATACCCTAACCCTAACCCTAACCCTAACCCTTACCCTTCCCTAACCTAACCCTAACCCTAACCCTTACGCTTACCCTAACCCTAAACCTTACCCTAACCCTAACCCTTAACCTTACACTAACTCTAACCCTAACCATAACCCTTAACCAACCCTAACCCTAACCTTAAAATCAACACTAAACCTAACCCTAACCGTACCCTTACCCTTACCGTAACCCTATCCCTAAACCTAACCTAACCCTAGCCGTTAACCTTACCCTAAACTTAACCCTAACCCTAAAGCTAACCCTAACCCTAACCTTAACCCTAACCCTTACACTTACTCTAAACCTAACCCTAATCCTAAACCTAACCCTAACCCTAACCCTAACTCTAACATTAACACTTACCCTTAACCTAACCCTAAACCTAATCCTAACCCTAACCCTAACCGTTACCCTTACCCTTACCCGAACCCTAACCTTAAACTTAACCCCAACCCTAAACCAAACCCTAACCTAACCCTTACCCTAACCCTAACCCTAACCCTAACCCTTATCCTAACCCTAACCCTAGCCTTAACCCTAATCCTTAACCTAACCGTAACACTAACCCTAACCCCTAACTCTAACCCTTACCCTAACCCTAACCCTAACCCTTACATTAACCCTAACCCTAAACCATACGCTAACCGTAAACCTAACCCTAAACCTCACCCTTAATCTCACCCTAACCGTAAACCTAATCCTAACCGTAACCCTAACCCTAACCCTAACCCAAACCCTAACCCTACCCCTAACCCTAACCCTAACCTTTACTCCAACCCTAAACCTAACCTTAACCCTAACCCTTACCCTTACCCTAACCCTAACCCTAAACCTAACACTAACCCTAACCCAAACCTTAACCTTACCCTAACCCTAACCCTAACCGTAAACCTAACCCTAACCCTAACCTTTACCCTAACCCTAAACCTAACCCTAATCCTAACCCTAACCCTTACCCTAACCCTAACTCTAACACTGACACTAAGCCTTACCCTTATGATAACCCTAAACCTAACCCTAACCCTAACCCTAACCCTTACCCTTACCATAACCCTAACCCTAACCCTAACAATAAACCTTACCCTTACCCTAAACGTAAACCTAACCCAAACCCTAATTCTAACCCTAACCCTAAACTTAACCCTAACCCTAAATCTAATCCTATCCCTTACCCTTACACTAATCCTAACCCTATCAGTAAACATTACTCTTACCCTAAACCTAACCCTAACCTAACCCTAACATTAACCCCTAACCCTAATCATAACCCTAACCCTAACCCTAACCTTAATGCTAAACCTAACCCTAACACTAACCCTTACCCTAACCCTAACCCTAACCCTAATCCTTACCCTAACCCTTACACTTTACCTAACCCTAACACTAACCCTAACCCTAACACTCACGATTGCCCTAACCCATACCCTAAACTTAACCCTAACCTTAACCCTTACCCTAACCCTGAACCTAATCCTAACCCTTACCCATAACCTAACCCTAAACCTAACCCTAACCCAACCCTAACCCTTAATCTTATGCTAACCCTAACCCTAACCTTAAACCTTACCCTTACCCTAAACATAACTCTAACCCTAACCCAAAACCTAAACCTAACCCTTACCATAACACTTACCCTAACCCTGACCCTTACCCTAAACCTAACCCTAACCCTAATCCTAATACTTACTCTAACCCTTACCCTAACCCTAACCCCAACCCTTACCCTTACACTAATCCTAATCCTAAAACTAACCATAACACTAACCCTAACCCCTAACTCTAACCGTAACCCTAAACCTAACCCTAACCCTTACTCTTACACTAACCCAAACCTTAACGCTAAGCCTAACCCTAACCCTAACCCTTACCCTAACCCTAACCATAACAGTAATCCTTACCCTAAACCTAACCCTAACCTTAACCCTAACCCTAACCCTAAACTTAACCCTAAACCTAACGCTAACCCTAACCCTTAACCTTACCCTAATCCTAACCCTAACCCTAATCCTAACCTAACCCTAATCCCTAACCCTAAACCTAACCCTAACCGGTACCCTTACCCTAACCCTAACCCTAACACTTACCCTTTCCCTAACCCTAACCCTAACTCTAACCCTAACCCTTACCCTTAACCTAACCTAACCCTAATCCTAACCCTAGCCTTAACCCTTACCCTTACCCTTACCCTAATCCTAACCTTAATATTAACCCGAACCCTGAACCTAACCCTAACCCTAACGCTAAACCTTACCCTAACTCTAACCCTAACCCTAACCCTAACCCTAACCCTTATCCTAACCCTAACCTAACAGTTAACCTAACCCTAACACTAACCCGAACCTCTATCCCGAACCCTTACCCCAATCCTAACCATATCCCTAACCCGTAACCCTAATCCTAACCCTAAACCTCACCCTACCCTAACTCTAACCCTAACCCTTACCCTTATCCTAACCCTATCCCTAACCCTAGCACTCACACTTACCCTAACCCATACCCTAACCCTAACCCTAACCCTTACCCTTTCCCTAACCTAACCCTAACCATAACGCTTATGCTTACCCTAACCCTAAACCTTACCCTAACCCTAACCCTTAACCTTACACTAACTCTAACCCTAAACATAACCCTTATACTAACCCTAACCCTAACCTTAAAATCAACACTAAACCTAACCCTAACCGTACCCTTACCCTTACCGTAACCCTATCCCTAAACCTAACCCTAACCCTAATCCTAACCTTAACCTTACCCTAACCCTAACTCTAACCCTAAAGCTAACCCTAACCCTAACCTTAACCTAACCCTTACACTTACCCTAACCCTAACCCTAATCCTAAACCTAACCCTAACCCTAACCCTAACCCTAACCCTAACTCTAACATTACTTACCCTTAACCTAACCCTAAACCTATCCTAACGCTAACCCTAACCGTTACCCTTACCCTAACCCGAACCCTAACCTTAAACTTAACCCCAACCCTTAAACCTAACCCTAAACTAACCCTTACCCTAACCCTAACCCTAACCCTTATCCTAACCCTAACCCTAGCCTTAACCCTCATCCTTAACCTAACCCTAACACTAACCCTAACCCCTAACTCTAACCCTTACCCTAACCCTAACCCTAACCCTTACATTAACCCTAACAATAAACCTTATGCTAACCGTAAACCTAACCCTAAACCTTACCCTTAACCTCACCCTAACCGTAAACCTAATCATAACCGTAACCCTAACCCTAACCCTACCCTACCCCTAACCCTAACCCTAATTCTAATACTCAGCCTTACCCTAACCCATACCCTAAACCTAACGCTATCGCTTGCGCTTACCCTAACCCTTACCCTTAACCTAACCCTAAACCAAACCCTAACCTTACACTAACCCTAACTCTAATCCTAACCCTAACCATGACCCTTACCCTAATCCTAACCCTAACCCTAACACTTCCTAACCTAACCGTAACCCTAACCTTACACTTACCCTAACCCCAACTCTAACTTAACCCCAACCCTAACCCTAACCCTAACCCTAACCCTTACCCTAACACATACCCTAACCCTAACCCTAAACCTAACCTTAACAATAACCCTTACCCTAACTCTAAGCTAACCCTAAATCTTACCCTAAACCGAACCTCACCCTAACCGTACCCTTAACCTAACCTAACCCTAATCATAATCCTAACCCTTAACCGTACCCTAACCCTAACCCTGACCCTTATCTAAACCTAACCCTAACCCTAACCCTAACATTTAGTCTAACCTAACCCTAAACCCTAACACTAACCCTTACCCTAACGCTAACCCTAACCTAATCCTTACCCTAAACCTAACCCTAACCTATCCCTAACCCTAACCCCTAACCCTAAACTTAACCCTAACCCTAACCTTAAAACCTAAACCTTACCCTAACCCTAACAGTAAACCTAAACCTTATCGTTAACCTAACCCTAACCCTAACCCTTACCCTTACCCTAACCCTAACCCTAACCCTAACCCCTAACCCTAACCCTAACTCTAACCGTTACCCTTACCTTAACCTTAACCCTAACACTTACCCTTTCCTCACCCTAACCCTAACCTCTAACCATTACACTTACAAGAACCCTACCACTAACACTAACCCTTACACTTAACCTAACCCTAACCGTAAAGCTAACCCTAACCCTAACCCTAAACCTAACCCTAACCCTAACCCTTACCCTTACACTTACCCTAAACATAATCCTCAACCTAACCCTTACCCTAACCGTAACCCTAACCCTGACCCTTTACCCTTACCCTAACCCTAACCCTAAACCTTACCCTAACCCTAACCCTAACCCTTACCCTAACCCTAACCCTAACCCTAAACTCAAACTTATCCCTAACCCTAACTCTAACCCTTACCCTAACACTTACCCTTATCCTAACCCTAAACCCTAACCCTAACCCTTACTCTAACCCTAACCCTAAAATCAACCTTAAACCTAACCCTAACCCTAACCCTAACACTTACCTTACGTTAGCCCTAACCCAAACCTTACCCTAAACCTAAAACTAACCCTTACCCTAACCCTAACCATAACCTTAACCTCAACCTTAACCGTAATCCTAACCCTAACCCGAACTCGAACCCTAACCCTTAACCTAACCCTAACCCTAACCCATACCCTAACCCTAACACTAACACTGACCCAATCGCTAACCATTACGCTAACTAACCACCTAACCCCTAACCCTAACCCTTACCCTTACCCTAACCCTAACCCTAACTGTACCTTAACCCTAACCCTAATCCTAACCCTTACCCTTACCCTAAACCTAACCCTAACCCTAACCCTAACACTAACACTTACTCTTACCCTAACCCTAACCCTAAACCAAACCCTGACACTAGCCCTTACCCAAACACTTAACCTTACCATCACCCTAAACCTAAAACTAACCCTAACCCTAACCCTAAACCTTAACCTAACGCTAAACCTAACCCTAACACTTACTCTAACTCTAACTCTAACACTAAACCTAACCCTAACCCTAACCCTAACACTAACCCTTTCACTAACCCTAACCCTAACCCTAATCCTTACCATAAACCTAACCCTAACCGTAACGCTTACACTTACCCTAACCCTAAACCTAACCATAACCTTAACCCTAACCCTAACCCTAAACTTAACCCTAACCCTAACCTTAACCCTAACCCTTACCCTAACCCTAACCCTAACCCTAAAACTTATCCTTACCCTTACCCTAACCCTAACCCTTACCCTTACCCTAACCCTAACCCTAACCCTAACCCTAACCCCTAACCCTAACCCTAACAATAACCGTTACCCTTACCCTAACCCTAACCATAACACTTACCCTTTCCTAACCCTAACACTAACCTAACCATTACTCTTACCCGAACCCTAACACTAACACTAAACCTTACCCTTAACCTAAACCTAACCCTAAATCTAAGCCTAACCCTAAACCTAACCCTAACCCTAACCCTAATCCTTACCCTAAACCTAACCATAACCCTAACGCTTACACTTACCCTAACTCTAACCTAACCCTAACCTTAACCCTAACCCTAACCCTAACACTAAACTAACCCTAACCCTAACCTTAACCCTAACTCTTACCCTAACCCTAACCCTAACCCTAAACCTTATCCTTACCCTTACCCTAACCCTAACCCTAACCCTTACCTTACGCTAACCCTAACCCAAACCTTACCCTAAACCTAACCCTAACCCTTATCCTAACCCTAACCATAACCTTAACCTCAACCTTAACCGTAATCCTAATTCTAACCCAAACCCGAACCCTAACCCATAACCTAACCCTAACCCTAACCCTAACCCTAACACTAACACTGACCCAATCCCTAACCATTACGCTAACCCTAACCCTAACCCTAACCCTTACCCTTACCATAAACCTAACCCTAACTCTAACCCTAACCCTAACCCTAACCCCTTACCCTTACCCTAAACCTAACCCTAACTCTAACCTTAACCCTAACTCTAACCCTAACCCTTACCCTAACCCTAACTCAACCTTAACCCTAACCCTAACCCTTACCCTTACCCTAAACCTAACCCTAACCCTAACCCTAACACTTATTCTTACATAACCCTAACCCTAAACCAAACCCTAACACTAGCCCTAACCCTAACACTTAACTTTAACATCACCCTAAACCTAAAACTAACCGTAACCCTAACCCTAAACCCTAAACCTAACCCTACCCCTAACCCTTACTCTTACCCTAACCCTAACACTAAACCTTACCCTAAACCTAAACCTAACCTTAACCCTTACCCTAATTCTAACCCTAACATTAAACCTAACCCTTACCCTAACCCTAACCCTAACCCCTAACCCTAACCGTTACCCTAACCCTAAACCTAACCCTAACCCTTACCCCAGCACTAACCCTAACACTAAACCTAACCCTTAACCAACCATAACCCTAACCCCTAACCCTAACCCTTACCCTAACCCTATCCCTAACCCTAACCCTTACCCTTAACCTAACCCTAACCCTAACTCTAAACCTAAAACTAACCCTTACCCTAACCCTAA
This sequence comes from Megascapheus bottae, assembly GCF_031878675.1. NCBI lineage: Eukaryota > Metazoa > Chordata > Mammalia > Rodentia > Geomyidae > Megascapheus > Megascapheus bottae. The sequence goes on from NC_143546.1 coordinate 5,992,337, forward strand.
CCCTAACCCTAATCCTTACCCTTAACCTAACCCTAAACCCAAACCTAAACCTAACCCTTACCCTTACCCTAACCCTAACCCCAAACCTAACTCTAACCCTAACCCTAACCCTAAACATAACACTAACCCTAACCCTAACCCTAACCCTAAAACTAACCCTAACCCTAACCCTATCCCTAACCCTAAACCATACCCTTATCCTAAACCTAACCCTAAACCTAACCCTAACCATAACACCTAACCCTAACCAAACCCTAACCTTACTCTTACCCTAACACTAACCCTAACCTTAATGCTAACCCTAACACTAACCCTAACCCTTACCCTAACCCTAACCCTAACTCTAATCCTTACCTTAACCCTAACCCTAAAACTAAACCTTACCCTTACCCTAACCCTAACCTTAATGTTAATCCTAACCCTAGCCCTAACCCTTACCCTAATCCTAACCGCAACCCTAAACCTTACCCTTAACCTTACCCTAACCCTAACCTTAAACTTAACCCCAATCCTAAACCTAAACTTAACCCTAACCCTAACACTTAAACTAACCCTAACCCTAACCCTAACCATTATCCTAACCCTAAGCCTAACCCTAACACCTACCCTTACACTAACCCTAACCCTACCCCTAACCATTACCCTTACCCTAACCCTAACCCTTAACCTTACCCTAAACCTAACACTAACCCTAACCCTAAACCTTACCCTTATCCTAAACCTAACCCTAACCCTAACCCAAACCATAACCCTAACCCTAACCCTAACCCTAAACCTAACCCTAACAATAACCCTAACCCTTAACCTTACCCTAACCCTAACCCTAAACCTAACCCATAACCCTACCCTTAACCCCTAACCTAACCCTAACCCTAACCCTAACCCTAACCTTTACCTTAACCCTAATCTAACCCTGACCCAAAGCCTTACCCTTGTGATAACCCTAAACCTAACCCTAACCCTATCCCTAACCCTAACCATAACCTTAATCTCAACCTTAACCGTAATCCTAATCCTAATCCGAACCCGAACCCTAACCCTTAACCTAACAATAACCCTAACCCTAACCCTTACTCTAACCCTAACACTAACACTAACCCCAATGCCTAACCCTTACGCTAACCCTAAACCTAACCCTAACCCTAACCCTAACCCTAAACCTAACCCTAACCCTAACCCATACCCTTACCCTAACCCTCAATCTAACCCTGACCCTAAGCCTTACCCTTATGATAACCCTAAACCTAACCCTAACCCTAACCCTAACCCTTACCCTTACCATAACCCTAACAGTAACCCTAACCCTAAACCTTACCTTTATCTTAAACCTAACCCTAACCCAAACCCTAATTCTAACCCTAACCCTAAACTTAACACTAACCCTAAACCTAACCCTATCCCTTACCCTTACACTAATCCTAACCCTATCCGTAAACATTACCCTTACCCTAAACCTAACCCTAAACCTAACCCTAACCCTAACCCTAATCATAACCCTAACCCTAACCCTAACCTTAATGCTAACCTAACCCTAACACTAACCCTTACCCTAACCCTAACCCTAACCCTAATCCTTACCCTAACCCTTACACTTTACCTAACCCTAATCCTAACCCTAACACTCACGATTGCCCAAACCAATACCCTAAACCTTACCCTAACACTAACCCTTTCCCTAACCCTAACCCTAACCCTAACCCATACCCATACCCTCACCTTAAACCTAACCCTAACCCAACCCTACCGCTTAACATTACGCTAAGCCTAACCCTTACCCTAAACCTTACCCTTACCCTAAACTTAACCCTAACCCTAACACAAACCCTAACCCTAACCCTAACCTTAACCCCAACACTAAACCTAACCCTAACCCTAACCCTTACCCTTACCCTAACTTTAACCCTAAACCTACCCCTAACACTAACCCTAAACCTTAACCTTACCCTAACCCTAACCCTAACCCTAAACCTAACCCTAACCCTAACCTTAACACTAAACCTTACACTTACCCTAACCCTAAACCTAACCCTAAACCTAACCCTAACCCTAACCCTAACTATAACCCTAACACTTACCCTTAACCTAACCCTAACTCTAATCGTAACCCTAACCCTAACCCTAACCCTAACCCTTATCCTTAACCTAACCCTAACACTAACCCTCACCACTAACCCTAACACTTACCCTAACCCTAACCCTAACTATTACCCTAACCCTAACCCTATCCATTACCCTAATCCTAAACCTAACCCTAACCATTACCCTTAAACACACCCTAACCCTAAACCTAATATTAACCGTAACCCTAACCCTAACCCTACCCTAACCCTAACCCTAACCCTAACCCTTTCCCTTACCCCAACCCTAACCCTTACGCTTACCCTAACCCTAAACCTAACCCTAACCCTAACCCTAAACGTTAACCTTACCCTAAGCCTAACCCTAACGCTAACTCTAAAACTTATCCTTACCCAAAACCTAAACTTAAAACTAACCCAAACCCTAACCCTAACCCTAACCCTAACCCTAACCTTAAACCCAACTCTAAACCTAACGCTAACCGTACCCTTACCCTTACCGTAACCCTAACCCTAAACCTAACCCTAACCTAACTCTAACCCTTAACCTTATCTTAATCCTAACCCTAACCCTAAAGTTAACCCTAAACCTAACCTTATCCCTAACCCTTACACTTACCCTAACCCTAACCCTAAACCTAAACCTAACCCTAACCCTAACCCTAATCTAACCATAACACTTACCCTTAACTAAACCCTAACCCTAATCCTAACCATAAACCTAACCCTTACCCTTACCCTACCCCTACCCCTAACCCTAACCCTAACCCTAACCCTAAACCTTACCCTTATCCTAAACCAAACCCTAACCATAACCCAAACCCTAACCCTAATCCTAACCCTAACTCTAACCTTAACCCCAACACTAAACCTAACCCTAACCCTAACCCTTACCCTTACTCTAACCCTAACCCTAAACCTAACACTAACCCTAAACCTAACCCTTAACCTTGCCCTAACCCTAACCCTAACCCTAACCTTAACCCATACCCTTACCCTAACCCTCAATCTAACCCTGACCCTAAGCCTTACCCTTATGATAACCCTAAACCTAACCCTAACCCTAACCCTAACCCTTACCCTTACCCTAAACCTAACCCTAACCTAAACCCTAATTCTAACACTAACCCTAAACCTAACCCTAACCCTAACCCCTAACCCTAATCATAACCCTAACCCTAACCTTAATGCTAACCTAACCCTAACACTAACCCTTACCCTAACCCTAATCCTAACCCTAATTCTTACTCTAAACCTTACACTTTACCTAAACCTAACCCTAACCCTAACACTCACGATTGCCCTAACCCACACCCTAAACCTTACCCTAACACTAACCCTTGTGCTAACCCTAACCCTAACCCTAACCCTAACCCATACCCTAACCTTAAACCTAACCCTAACCCAACCCTAACGCTTAACCTTACGCTAAGCCTAACCCTAACCCTAAACCTTACCCTTACCCTAAACTTAACCCAAACCCTAACCCAAACCCTAACCCTAACCCTAAACTTAACCCCAACACTAAACCTAACCCTAACCCTAACCCTTACCCTTACCCTCACTTTAACCCTAAACCTACCCCTAACACTAACCCTAAACCTTAACCTTACCCTAACCCTAACCCTAACCCTAAACCTAACCCTAACCCTAACCTTAACCCTAAACCTTACACTTACCCTAACCCTAAACCTAACCCTAAACCTAACCGTAACCCTAACGCTTACACTTACCATAACCCTAAACCTAACCCTAAACTTAACCCTAACCCTAACCCTAAACTTAACCCTAACCCTAACCTTAAACCTAACCCTTACCCTAACCCTTACCCTAACCCTAAACCTTATCCTTACCCTTACCCTAACCTTAACCCTAACCCTTACCCTAACCCTAACCCTAACCCTAACCATTACTCTTACCCGAACCCTAACCCTAACACTAACCCTTACCCTTAACCTAACCCTAACCCTAAACCTAACCCTAACCCTAACCTTAAACCTAACCCTAACCCTAACCATTACCCTTACACTTACCCTAAACCTAATCCTCAACCTAACCCTAACCCTAACCCTTACCCTTACCCTAAACCTAACCCTAAACCTAACCCTTACCCTAACCCCAACGCTAACCCTTACCCCAACCATAACCCTAACCCTAAACTCAAAATTATCCATAACCCTAACCCTAACCCTTACCCTAACCCTTACCCTTACCCTAACCCTAACTCTAACCCTAACCCTTACTCTAACCCTAACCCTAAAATCAACCTTAAACCTTACCCTAACCCTAACCCTAAGCCTTACCTTTACACTAACCCTAAACCTAACCCTTACCCTAAACCTAACCCTAACCCTTACCCTAAACCTAACCCTAACCCTTACCCTTACCCTAACCCTAAACATAACACTAACCCTTACACTAACCCTAACTCTAATCCTAACCCTAACCCTGACCCTTACCCTAACCCTAACCCTAACACTTACTCTTTCCTAACCCTAAACCTAACCCTAACCATTACTCTTACCCGAACCCTAACCCTAACACTAACCCTTACCCTTAACCTAACCCTATCCCTAAATCTAAGCCTAACCCTAACCCTAACCCTAACCCTAATCCTTACCCTAAACCTAACCGTAACCCTAACACTTACACTTACCATAACCCTAAACCTAACCCTAACCTTAACCCTAACCCTAACCCTAAACTTAACCCTAACCCTAACCTTAAACCTAACCCTTACCCTAACCCTAACCCTAACCCTAACCCTAACCCTAACCCTAACCGTAACCTTCCCTTCCCCTAACCCTAACCCTAAACATTACCCTAACCCTAAGCCTAACCCTAACCCTAACCCTAACCCTAAACCTAACGCTAACCCTTACCCTTACCCTTACACAAACCCTAATCCTAAACCTAACCCTAATCCTAACCCTAACCCTAACCCTTACTCTTACCCTAACCCTAACCCTAACCCTAACCCTTACCCTAACCCTAGATCCTTACCCTAACCCTAACCCTAACCCTAACGTCCACCTTAACCCTAACCCTAACGCTAACCCTTACCCTAAACCTTACCCTTACCCTATCCCTAACCCTAATCCTAACCCTAACCCTTAGTGTAACTCTAACCCTAACCTCAACCTTAACCCTAACCCTAATCCTAAACCTAACCCTTACCCTTACCCTAACCCTAGCCCTAACCCTTAACCTAAACCTAACCCTAACCCTTACCCTAATCCTAACCCTAACCTTAACCTCAACCTTAACCCTAACCAAAGCCTAACTCTAACCCGAACCCTAACCCTAAACCATACCCTTACCCTAAACCTAACCCTAAGCCAAACCCTATTCCTAACCCTAACCCTAAACTTAAAACTAAACCTAACCCTATATCTAACCCTAACCCTTACACTTACACTAACCCTAACCCTAACCCAAGCTATTACCCTTACCCTAAACCTAACCCTAAACCTACCACTAACCCTAACCCCTAACCCTAACCGTAACCCTAACCCTAACCCTAACCCTTACCCTTACCCTAACCCTAACCTTAATGCTAACCCTAAACCTAACCCTAACCCTAACCCTAACCCTAACCCTAACCCTTACCCTTAACCTAACCCCTACACTACCCCTAACCCTAACCCTAACCCTACCCCTAACCCTTACCCTAACCCTAACCCTAAAAAATATCCTTAACCTAACCCTAACCCTAACCCTAACCCTAACTCTAACCCTAACACTTACCCTTACCCTAACCCTAACCCTAACCCTACCCCTAACCCTTACCCTTACCCTAACCTTAACCCTAACCCTAACCCTAATCCTTACCCTAACCCTAACCCTAACCTTAACCTCAACCTTAACCCTAACCCTAATCCTAACCCGAACCCTAACCCTTACCCTAACCTAACCCTAACCCTAACAATTACCCTAACCCTAACCCTAACCCTAACCCTAACCCTAACCTTAATGCTAACCCTAAACCTAACCCTTACCCTTACCCTAACCCTAACCCTAATCCTTACCCTAACCCTAACCCTAACCCTTACCATAATTCTAACCCTAACCCTAAACCTTACCCTAACCCTAACCCTAACCCTAACCCTAATACTTACCCTAACCCTAACCCTTACCCTTTACCTAACCCTAACCCTAACCCTAAACCTTACCCTTACCCTAACCCTAACCTTAATGCTAACCCTAACCCTAACCCTAACCCTTACACTAAACCTAACCCTAATACTTACCCTTACCCTAACCCTAACCCTTACACTTACCCTAACCCTAATCCTAAATCAAACCCTAACCCTAACCCTAACGCTAACCGTAACCCTAACCGTAACCCTTACCCTTACCTAACCCTAACCCTAAACCGAACCCTAACCCTGAACCTAACCCTAAACCTGTCCGAAACACTTACACTTACCCAAACCCTAAACCTAAACATAAACCTAATCCTAACCCTAACCCTAACCCCTAACCCTAACCCTAACTCTAACCGTTACCCTTACCCTAACCCTAACCCTAACACTTACCCTTTCCTAAACCTAACCATAACCCTAACCCTAACCCTAACCCTAACACTACATTTAACCCTAACCCTTACTATTACCCTAACCCTAATCTTAACCCTAAACCTAACTCTAACCCTAACCCTAATCCTTACCCTAACCCTACACTTAAACCTAACCCTTACTCTTACCCTAACCCTAACCTTAACCCTAAACCTAAGCCTAACCCTAACACTTACCCTTACTCTAACCCTAACCCTACCCTAAACCTAACCCTTACTCTTACCCTAAACCTAACCCTAAACCTAACCCTAACCCTTACCCTTACCCTCACCCTAACCCTAACCTTAAACCTAACCCTAACCCTAACCTTAACCCTGACCCTTACCCTTACCCGAAACCTAAGCCTAACCCTAACCCTTACCCTTACCCTAACCCTAACCCTAACCCTAACCCTAACCCTTACACTTTCCGTCACCCTAATCCTAACCTTAAACCTAACCCTAACCATAACCCTAAACCTAATCTTAACCCTAAACCTTATCCTTACCCTAACCCTAACCCTAACCGTAACCCTAATCTTAACCCTAACCGTAAACTTCACCCTTACCCTTACCCTAACTCTAAACCTAAACCTAACCCTAACCCTTACCCTTAACCTAACCCTAACCCTAACCCTAACCCTTACCCTAATCCTAACCTTAACCCTAACCCTTACCCTTACCCTAACACTAATCCTAAACCTAACCCTAACCCTAAACCTTCCTCTTACCCTAAACGTAACCCTAAACCTAACCCTAACCCTAACCCTAACCCCTAACTCTAATCCTAACACTAACCCTGACCCTTACCCTAACCCTAACCCGAACCATAACACTTACGCTAACCCTAACCCTAACCCTTACCCTTTCCCTAACCCCAACCCTAACCCTAACCCTAACCCTTACCCTAACACGTACCCTAACCCTAACCCTAAACCTAACCCTAACACTAACCCTTACCCTAACACTAACCCTAACCCTAAACCTTACCCTAACCCGAACCCGAACACTAACCCTAACCCTAACCCTAACACTTACCCTAAACCTAACCCTTAACCTAACCCTAACCCTAACCGTAATCCTAACAATTACTGTTGCACTAACTCTAACCCTAACCCTAACCCTAACCCTAAACCTAAACCTAACATTAACCCTAACCCCTAACCCTAACCGTAAATCTAACCCTAACCCTAAAACTTACACTTACCCTAACCCTAACCCTTACCCTTACCCTTATCCTAACCATAACCCTAACCCTAAAACTTACCCTTGCCTAACCCTAACCCTAAACCTAACTCTAACCGTAAACCTAAACCTAACCCTGACCCTAACCCAAACACTTACCCTTACCCTAACCCTAACCCTAACCGTAACCCTAACCCCAACTCTAACCCTAACCCTAACCCTTACCCTTACCCGAACCCTAACCCTAACCCTAACCCTAAGTCGAACACTTACCCTAACCCTAAACCTAACCCTAACCCTTACCATTGCCCTAACTTCAAACCTAAACTTAACCCCAAACCTCAACCTAACCCTAACCCTAAACCTTACCCTAACAATTGCCCTAAGCCTAACCTTAACCCTAAACCTAACCCTAACCCTAACCCTTACCCATACCCTAACCCTAACCCTAAACCTAACCCTAACCCTTTCCCTAACCCTAACGCTTACTCTAACCCTCATGCTAAACCTAACCCAAACCCTAACTCTTACACTAACACCTAACCCTAAACCTAACCCTAACCCGTAACCTTACACTAACACTAACCTTAAACCTTACCCTAACCCTAACCCTAAACCTAACCATTACCCTTAACCTGACCCCTACCGTAACCCTAAGCCTAACTCAAAACTTAACCCTAAACCTAAACCTAATCCTTACCCTTACATTAACCTAAACCTAACCGTAAACCTAACCTAACCTTAAATCTAACCTTAACCCTAACACCTAATCCTAACTGTAAACATAACCCTAAACCTAACCCTTACCCTTACCATAACCCTAACCTTAATGCTACCCCTAACCAAAATCCTAACCCTTACCCTAACCCTAACCCTACCCTAAACCTTACCCTAACCCTAACCCTAACCCTTACACTATATGTAACTCACTAACCCTAAACCTAACCCTTTCCCTTACCCTAACCGTAACTCTAAAACTGACCCTAACACTAACCCTAACCCTAACCCTAACCTTTACCCTTATCCCAACCCTAAAACTAACCCTAACCATAACACTTGCCGTTATGCTAATCCCTACCATAAACTTAAACCTAACCTAACCCTTACCGTAACCCTAATCTTACCCTTACCCTCCTAACTCTAACCTAACCCTTACACTTAGCCTAACCCTAAGCCTAACCTTAACCCTAAACCTAAACCTAACCCTAACACTTACCCTAACCCTAACCCTAACCCTAAACCTAACCCTAACCCTTACCCTAATCCTAACCATAACCCCTTCCTTACTGTAACCCTAAACCTAACCATAACCATAATCCTGCCCTTACCCTTACCCTAAGCCTAACCTAACCCTAACCCTAAAACTTACACTTAAACGAAACCTAACCCTAACACTTACCCTAAACATAAGCCTAACCCTAACCCTTAACCTTACCTTAACACTAACCATAACCCTAACCCTTACCCTTACCCTAACGCTAACCATAACCCTAACCCTAACCCTAACAAATATCCTTACCCTAACCCTAACCCTAACCATAACCCTAAACCTAACCCTAAACCTAACCCTAACCCTAACACTAACCCTTACCCTAACACTAACCTTAACCCCAACACTAAATCTAACCCTAACGTTAACCCTAACCTTTACCCTAACCCTAACCTTAACCTCAAACTTAACCCTAACCCTAACCCTAACCCTAACCCGAACCCTAACCCTAAACCTTACCCTTACACTAAACCTAACCCTAACCCAAACCCTAATCCTAACCCTAACCGTAAACTTAACCCTAACCCCTGACCCTAACTGTAACCCTAAACCTAACCCTTACCCTAACCCTAAACATAATGCTAACCCTAACCCTAACCCTAACCCTTACCCTAACCTAAACCTAACCAGAATCCTTACCCTAACCCCTAATCCTAACAATAACCCTTACCCTTTACCTAACCCTAACCCTAACCCTTACCGTTACCCTAACCCTAACCCTAAACCTAACCCTTAATCTTACCCTAACCCTAACAGTAACCGTAACCCTAACCCTAAACCTAAACCTAACCCTAACATTAACCCTAACCCTTAAACTTAACATAACCATAACCTTAACCCTAAACCTAACACTAACTCTAACCCTAAGCCTAACCTTTACCTAAACCTAACTCTAACCCTGACCCTAACCCTTACCCTTATCCTAACCCTAAACCTAACACTAACCCTAACCCTAACCCTTACCCTTACCCTAACCCTAACCCAAACCCTAACCCTAAAACATACCCTTACCCTAAACCTCACCCTAACCCAAACCCTAATTCTAACCCTAAACCTAAACTTAACCCTACGCCTAACCCTAACTCTAAACCTATCCCTTACCCTTACACTAACCCTAACCCTAACCCTAACCATTACCCTTACCATAACCCTAACCCTAACTCTAACACCTAACCCTAACAGTAACCCTAACCCTATACCTAACCCTTACACTTATCCTAACCCTAATCTTAATGCTAACCCTAACCTAAACCTAACCCTTACCCTGACCCTAACCCTAAGCCTAATTCTTACCCTAACCCTAACCCTAAACCTTCCCTTTACCTAACCCTAACCCTAACCCTTACCCTTACCCTAACCCCAACCCTAAACCTAACCCTAACCTTAACCCTAACCCTAAGCTTAACCCTAACCCTAAGCCTAACCCTAACCCTTACCCTTACCCTAACCCTTACCCTAAACCTTACCCTAACCCTAACCCTAACCCTAACCCTTACCCTATCCCTAACCCTAACCCTTACCCTAACCCAAAACCTAACCCTAACCCTAACCCTTACCCTTACCCCCTAACCCTAACGCTTACTCTTACCCTAACCCTAACCCTAACCCTTACCCTAACCCTAACCCTAAACCCTAAACCTAACCCTAACCCTAACCCTTACACTTACCCTAACCCTAACACTAAGCCAACCCCTAACACTTACCCTTCCCTACCCCTACCCCTAACTCTAACCCTAACACTTACCCTTAACCTAACCCTAACCCTAATCCTAAGCCTAACCCTAACCCTTACACTTACACTTACCCTAACCCTAACCTTAACCTTAACCCCAAACCTAAACCTAACCCTAACCCTAACCCTTACCCTAATCCTAACCCTAACCCCTAACCTTAATCCTAACTGTAACCCTAACCTTAATCCTACCCCTACCCCTAACCCTAACCCTTAACCTTATCCTAACCCTAACCCTTACACTTACACTTACCCTAAACCTAACCTTAACCTTAACCCCAACCCTAAACCTAACCCTAACCCTAACCCTTACCCTAATCCTAACCCTAACCCTAACCTAAACCTAACCCATAACCTTACCCTAACCCTAACCCTAAACCTAACCCTAACCCTAACCCTTACCCTAATCCTAACCCTAACCCCTAACCTTAATCCTAACTGTAACCCTAACCCTAATCCTAGCCCTACCCCTAACCCTAACCCTTAACATTATCCTAACCCTAACCCTAAACCTAACACTCACCCTTCCCCTAACCCATACCCTAAACCTAACCTAAACCTTACCCTAACCCTAACCCTAACCCTTACCGTTACCCTAACCTTAACCCTAACCCTTACCCTTACCCTAACCCTAAACCTAAACCTAAACCTCACCCTAACCCTAACCTTAAACCTAACCCTAACCACAACCCTAACCCTAATCTTAACCCTAAACCTTATCCTTACCCTAACCCTAACACTAACCCTAATCCTAACCCTAACCCTAAACTTCACCCTTACCCTTACCCTAACCCTAAACCTTAACCTAACCCTAACCCTTACCCTTACCATAACCCTTAACCTAACCCTAATCCTACCCTTAACCCTAACCCTTACTCTTACCCTAACCTTAACCCTAAACCTAAACCCTAAACCTAACCCTAATCCTTACCCCTTACCCTAACCCTAACCCTAACCTAAACCTAACCCATACCCTTACCCTAACCCTAACCCTAAACCTAACCCTAACACTTACACTTACCCTCACCTTAACCCTAACCTTAAACCTAACCCTAACCTTAACCCTAACCCTTATCCTTATCCTAATCCTAACCCTAACCGTAAACATAATCCTAACCCTAACCCTAAACTTAACCCTTACCCTTACCTAACCCTAACCCTCAATCTAACCCTAACACTTACCCTTATCCTAAGCCTAAACCTAACCCTAACCCTAACCCTACCATTAACCCTAACCCTTACTCTTACCCTAACCTTACCCTAACCCTAACCCTAAACCTAACCCTAACCATAACCCTAACGCCTAACTCTAATCCTAACCCTTACCCTGACCCTTACCCTAACCCTAACCTTAACCGTAACACTTACCCTAACCCTAACCCTAACAATAACCCTTACTCATACCCTAACCCCAACCCTAAACTTAACCCAAACCCTAACACTAACCCTAACCCTAAACCTTACCCTAACACTTACCCTATCCCTAAACCTAAACCTATCCCCAACACTAACCCTTACCTAACCCTAACCCTAAACCTTACCCTAACCTGAACATGAACCCTAACCCTAATCCTAACCCTAACAATTACCCTAACCCTAACCCTTAACCAAACCCTAACCCTTACACTTACACTAACCCTAAGCCTAACCCTAAACCTAACACTAACCCTAAACCTAAACCTAACCTTAACCCTAACCCCTAACCCTAATCTTAAATCTAACTCTAACCCTAACCCTTACCCTTACCCTGACACTAACCCTTACCCTTACACTTACCCTAACCCTAACCCTAACCCTTACCCTTACCTAACCCCAACCCTAAACTAAACCCCAACACTCAACCTAAACCTAACCCTCACCCTTACCCTAGCAATTGCCCTAACCCTAACCCTAATCCTAACCCTAACACTAACCCTTACCCTAACCCTAACCCTAACCTTTACCCTAACCCTAACCCTAATTATAACCCTAAACCTAAACCTAACCCTTACCCTAACCCTAACCCTAACACTAACCGTTACCCGAACCCTAACCTTAACCCCAACACTAATCTAACCCTAAACCTAACCCTTACCCTAACCCTAACCTCAAACTTAACCCTAACTCTAACCCTAACCCTAACACGAATCCTAACCCTAACCTTACCCTTAACCTAAACCTAAACCTAACCCTAATCCTAACCTAACCCTAAAATTAACCCTAACCCTAAATCTAACTCTAAACCAAACCCTTACACTTACACTAACTCTAACCCTAACCCTAAACATTACCCTTACCCTAACGCTATCCCTAACCCTAAGCCTAGCCCCTAACCCTAACTGTAACCCTAACCCTAACCCTCATACTTACCCTAACCCTAACCTTAATGCTAACCCTAACCCTAAACCTAAGCCTTACCCTTACCCTAACCCTAACCAGAATCCTTACCCTAACCCTAACCCTAACACTAACCCTTACTCTTTACCTAACCCTAACCCTAACCATAACCCTTACTGTTACCCTAACCGTAACCCAAACCCTAATCCTTACCCTAACCCTTACATTAACCCTAACCCTTACCCTTACCCTAACGCTAACCCTAAACCTAAACCTAACCCTTACCTTTACCCTAACCCTAACCCTAAACCTAACCCTAACTCTAAACCTAACCCTTAACCTTACCCTAACCCTAACCCTAACCCTAACCCTAAACCTAACCCTAACCCTAACCTTAACCCTAACCCTTACCCTTACCCTAACCATAACCTTAACCTAACCCTAACCCTAACCCTAACCCTTACCCTAACCCTAACTCTAACCCAGACCCTAACCCTCACCCTTATCCTAACCCTAAACCTAACACTAACACTAACACTAACCCTTATCCTTAGCCTAATTCTAACCCGAACCCTAAACCATACCCTTACCCTAAACCTAACCCTAACCCAAACCCTAATTCTAACCCTAACCCTAAACTTAACGCTAACCCTAACCCTAACTCTAACCCTATCCCTTACGCTTACACTAACCCTAACCCTAACCTTAACCTCAAACTTAACCCTAACCCTAACCCGAACACTAACCCGAAGCCTAACCCTAAACCTTAACCCTTACCGTAAACCTAACCCTAACCCAAACCCTAATCTTAAACCTAACCTTAAACTTAACACTAACACTCACCCTAACTCTAACCCTAACCCTTACACTTACACTAACCCTAACCCTATCCCTAAACATTACTCTTACCCTAACCCTAACCCTAAACCTAAGCCTATACCCAAACCCTAACCGTAACCCAAACCCTAACCCTTACCCTAACCCTAAACTTAATGCTAACCCTAAACCTAACCCTAAACTTACCCTAACCCTAACCCTAACCAGAATCCTTACCCTACCCCAAACCCTAACCCTAACCCTTTTCCTTTACCTAACCCTAACCCTAACCCTAACCCTTACCCTAACCCTAACCTTAACCTCAAACTTAACACTTACCCTAACCTGAACCCTCACCCGAACCCTAACCCTAAACTTTACCCCTACCCTAGACCTAAACCTAACCCAAACCCTAACCCTAACCCTAACCCTAAACTTAACCCTAACCCTAACACTAACTCTAACCCTAACCCTTACACTTACACTAACCCTAACCCTAACCCTAACCATTACCCTTACCCTAACCCTAACCCTAAACCTAAGCCTAACCCCTATCCCTAACCATAACCCTAACCATAACCCTAACCCTTACCCTAACCCTAACCTTAATGCTAACCCTAAACCTAACCCTAACACTTACCCCTAACCCTAACCCTTACCAGAATCCTTACCCTAACCCTAACCCTAACCCTAAGCCTTACCCTTACCCTAAACCTAACCCAAACCCTAATCCTTACCCTAACCCTTACCCTAACCCTAACCCTTACCCTTACCCTAACCGTAACCATAACCCTAACTCTAACCCTAACCCTTACCTAACCCTAACCCTAAATCTAACCCTAACCCTAAACCTAACCCTAACCCTAAACCTAACCCTTACCCTTACCTTACCTAACCTAACCCTAACCCTAAACCTAACCCTAACCCTTAACCTTATCCTAACCCTAACCCTAACCCTAAACCTAACCCTAACACTAACCTTGACCCTAACCCTTACCCTAACCATAACCTTTAACCATAACCTAATCTTAACCCTAACTCTAACCCTAACCCTTACACTATCCCTAACCCTAACCCTATCCCTAACCCCTAACCCCAATCATAACCCTAACCCTAACCCTAACCCTACCCCTACCCCTACCCCTAACCTTAACCCTTACCCTTATCCTTACCCTAACCCTAACCCTAACACTCACCCTTACCTAACCCTAACCCTAAACCTAGCACTAACCCTAAACCTAACCCTAACCCTAACCGAAACCCTTAACCTTAACCTAACCCAACCCTAATCCTAACCCTAACCCTAACCCCTAACCCTAAACCTAAACCTAAACCTTACCCTTAACCTAACCCTAACCCTAACCTAACCCTTACCCTTAACCTAACCCTAACACTAACCTTAAACCTAACCCTAACCCTAAACCTAACCCTAACCCTTTCCCTAACCCTAACCCTTACTCTAACCCTAACCCTAAACCTAACCCTAACCCTAACCCTTACAATAACACCTAACCCTAACCCTAACCCTAACCCTAACCCTAACCCTAACTTTAAACCTAACCCTAACCCTAAACCTAACCCTAACCCTTTCCCTAACCCTAACCCTTACTCTAACCCTAACCCTAAACCTAACCCTAACCCTAACCCTTACAATAACACCTAACCCTATCCCTAACCCTAACCCGTAACCTTACACTAACACTAACCTTAAACCTTACCCTAACCCTAACCCTAAACCTAACCATTACCCTTACCCTAACCCCTACTCTAAGCCTAACCTTAACCCTAACCTTAACCCTAACCCTAACCCTAACCCTTACCCTTACACTAACCTAACCCTAACCGTAACCCTAACCCTAAACTTAAACCTAACTTTAACCCTAACACATAACCCTAATCATAAACCTAACCCTAACCCTAACCCTTACTCTTACCATAACCCTAACCTTAATGCTAACTCTAACCCTAATCCTAACCCTTAACCTAACCCTAACTCTAACCCTAATCCTTACCCTAACCCTAACCCTAACCCTTACACTATATGTAACTCTAACCCTAACCCTAAACCTAACCCTTTCCCTTACCCTAACCGTAACTCTAAACCTGACCCTAACACTAACCCTAGCCCTTACAATTACCCTAACCCTAAACCTAACCCTAACCCTAACACTTACCTTTATGCTAATCCCTACCCTAACCCTAACCCTAACCCTTATTCTAACCCTCACCCTAACCCTTACCCTTACCCTAACCCTAAATCTAACCATAACCCTAACCCTAACCCTAACCCTTACCCTTACCCTAACCCTAACCTAACCTAACCCTAAACCTTACACTTACCCTAAACCTAACCTTAAACTCAAACTTAACCCTAACCCTAACCTAACCCTTACCTTACCCTAACCCTAACACTTACCGTTATGCTAATCCCTACCCTAACCCTAACCCTAACCCTTACCCTTACCTTAACCCTAACCATAACCCTGTCCCTTACCCTTACCCTAATGCTAACCATAACCCTAACCCTAACCCTAACAAATATCCTTACCCTAAACCTAACCCTAACCGTAACCCTAAACCTAACCCAATCCTAACCCTAACCCTAACACTAACCCTTACCCTAACACAAAACTCTACCCAACACTAAATCTAACCCTAACCCTAACCCTAACCCTTACCCTAACCCTAACTTTAACCTCAAACTTAACCCTAACCCTAAACCTAACCCGAACCCTAACCCTAAACCTTACCCTTACCCTAAACCTAACTCTAACCCTAACCCTTACCCTAACACTAACACTAACCCTAGCCCTAACCATTACCCTTACCCTATCCCTAATCCTAACTTAAGCCTAACCCCTAACCCTAACCGTAACCCTAAACCTAACCCTAACCCTTACCCTAACCCTAACCTTAATGATAACCCTAACAGTAACCCTAACACTTACCCCATCCCTAACCCTAACCAGAATCCTTACCCTAACCGTAACCCTAACCCTAACACTTACCCTTACCCTAACCCTAAACCAAACCCTTACCCTAACCCTAACCCTAACCCTAAACCTACCCTAACCCTTAACTTTACCATAACCCTAACCCTTACGCTAACCCTAACCCTAACCCTAACCCTAAACTTACTCTTACCCTAAACCTAACCCTAACCCAAACCCTAATTCTAACCCTAACCCTAAACTTAACCCTAACCCTAACCCTAACTCTAACCCTATCTCTTACCCTTACACTAACCCTAACCCTAACCCTAACCATTACCCTTACCCTAACCATAACCCTAACACTATCCCTAACCACTAACCCTAACCGTAAACCTAACCCTAACCCTTACCCTTACCCTAACCCTAACCTTAATGCTAACCCTAACCCTAACCCTAACACTTACCCTAACCTTAACCCTAAACCTAATCCTTACTCTAACCCTAACACTAACCCTTACCCTTCACCTAACCCTAACCGTAACCCTAACCCTTACCTTTACCATAACCCTAACCCTAAACCTAACCCTAAACTTAACCCTAACCCTAACCCTAAACTTAACCCTAACCCTAACCTAACCCTAACACTTGCCCTTACCCTAACCCTTTCCCTAAACCTAAACCTAACCCTACCTGTAACCCTAATACTTACCCTATCCCTAACCCTAACCCAAACCCTAACCCCTAACCCTAATCATAACCCTAACCCTAACCCTAACACTAACCCTAACCCTAACCCTAACCCCAAACCTTACCCTTACACTAACCCTACCCCTAACCCTAACCCTAACCCTAACCCTTACCCTTATGCTAACCCTAACCCTAACCCTAACCCTAACACTTACCCTTTCCCTAACCCTAACCCTAACTCTAACCCTAACACTTACCCTTAACTAACCCTAACGCTAATCCTAAACCTAACCCTAACCCTTACCCTTACCCTTACCCTTACACTAACACTAACCTTAACCCTAACCCTAACCCTAATCCTAACCCTAACCCTAACCACTACCCTTACCCTAACCCTAATCCTAAACCTAACACTAACCCCTAACCCTAACCGTAACCCTAACCCTAACCCTAACCTTACCCTAACCCTAACCTTAATGCTAACCCTAACAGTAACCCTAACCCTTACCCCACCCCTAACCCTAACCAGATCCTTACTCTAACCGTATCCCTAACCCTAACACTTACCCTTACCCTAACAATAACCCAAACCCTAATACTTACCCTAACCCTTACCCTAACCCTAACCCCAACCCTAAACCTAACCCTAACCCTTACCTTTACCATAACCCTAACCCTTACGCTAACCTTAACCCTAACCCTAACACTAAAACTTACTCTTACCCTAAACCTAACCGTAACCCAAACCCTAATTCTAACCCTAATCCTAAACTTAACCCTAACCCTAACCCTAACTCTAACCCTATCCCTTACCCTTACACTAACACTAAACCTAACCCTAACCCCTAACCCAAACCCTAACCCTCACCCTAAACCTTACCCTAACCCTAACCCTAACCCTAACTCTTATCCTAACAATAACCCTAACCCTAAGTCTTAACCTACCCCAAACACTAACCCTAACCCTAAACCCTAAACCTTACCCCAATCCTAACCCTAAACCTAACCCCTAACCCTAATCCTAACCCTAACCCTTACCCTCATTCTAAACCTAACCCTAACCCTAATACTCACCCTTACCCTAACCCAAAACCTAACCCTAACCCTAAACCTAACCCTTACCCTAAAACAAACCCTAACCCTAAACCTAACCCTAACCCTTACCCTAACCCTAACCCTAACCCTTACCCTTACACTTACCCTAAACCTAACTCTAACCCAAACCCTAATCCTACACCTAACCCTAAACTTAACCCTAACCCTAAACCTAACTCTAACCCTAACCTTTACCCTAACACTAACACTAACCCTAGCCCTAACCATTACCCTAACCCTAACCCTAATCCTAAACCTAAGCCTAACCCCTAACCCTAACCGTAAACCTAACCCTAACCCTAACCCTTACCATAACCCTAACCTTAATGCTAACCCTAACAGTAACCCTAACCCTTACCCAACCCTAACCCTAACCAGAATCCTTACCCTAACCGTAACCCTAACCCTAACATTTACCCTTACCCTAACCCTAACCCAAACCCTAATACTTACCCTAACCCTTACCCCAACCCTAACCCTAAACCTAAACCTAACCCTAACCCTTACCTTTACCATAACCCTAACCCTTACGCTAACCCTAACCCTAACCCTAACCCTAAAACTTACTCTTACCCTAAACCTAACCCTAACCCAAACCCTAATTCTAACCCTAACCCTAAACTTAACCCTAACCCTAAACCTAACTCTAACCCTATCCCTTACCCTTACACTAACCCTAACCCTAACCCTAACCATTACCCTTACCCTAACCCTAACCCTAAACCTAACCCTAACCCTAACCCCTAATGCAAACTGTAAACCTAACCCTAAACCTGACCCTTATCCTAACCCTAACCTTAATGCTAACCCTAACCCTAACCCTAACACTTACCCTAACCCTAACCCTAACCCTAATCCTTACTCTAAACCTAACCCTAATCCTTACCCTTTACCTAACCCTAACCCTAACCCTAACCCTTACCTTTATCATAACCCTAACCCTAAACCTAACCCTAACCTTAACCCTAACCCTAACCCTAAAACTTGCCCTTACCCTAACCCCTACCCTAAACCTAACCCTACTGTAACCGTAACCCTAATACTTACCCTATCCCTAACACTAACCCTAACCCTAACCCCTAACCCTAATCATAACCCTAACCCTAACCCTACCCCTAACCCTAACCCTAATCATAAACCTTACCCTTATCCTAACCCTAACCCGAAACCTAACACTCACCCTTACCTAACCCTAACCCTAAACCTAACAATAACCCTAACCATAACCCTAACCCCAAACCTTACCCTTACACTAACCCTAAACCTAAACCTAACCCTAACCCCTAACCCTAACCCTAACCCTAACCCTTACCCTTACGCTAACCCTAATCCTAACCCTAACCCTTACCCTTTCCCTAAACCTAACCATAACTCTAACACTAACACTTACCCTTAACCTAACTCTAACGCTAATCCTAAACCTAATCCTAACCCTTACCCTTACCCTTACCCTAACACTAACCTTAACACTAACCCCAACCATAAACCTAACCCTAACCCTCACCCTAAACCTTACCATAACCCTAACCCTAACCCTCACCCTAACCCTTATCCTAACAATAACCCTAACCCTAAGTCTTAACCTTACCCAAACACTAACCATAACCCTTAACCCTAAACCTTACCCCAATCCTAACCCTAAACCTAACCCCTAACCCTAATCCTAACCCTAACCCTAAACCAAACCATACCCTAAACCTAACAATAACCCTAACCCTTACCCTTATTCTAAACCTAACTCTAACCCTAACACTCACCCTTACCCTAACCCAAACCCTAACCCTAACCCATACACTAACCCTAACCCTAACCCTTACCCTAACCCTAAACCTAACCCTAACCATACCCTAACCTTAAGCTTACCCTGACCCTAACCCTAACCGTAACCCTAAACCTTACCCTTACCCTAAACCTAACCCAAACCCTAACCCAAACCCTAAACCAAACCCTAACCCTAACCTTAACCCCAACACAAAACCTAACATTAACTGTACACTTACCCTTACCCTAACCCTAAACCTAAACCTAACCCTACCCCTAACCCTTAAACTTACCTTAACCCTAACCCTAACCCTAGACCTAACCCTAACCCTAACCCTTACCCTAACCCTAACTCTAACCTTACCCTAACCCTTACACTTATCCTAACCCTAAACCGACCCCTAACCCTAACCCAAACCCTTACACTTACCCTAACCCTAACCCTAACCCTAACCCTAACCCTTAACCTTACCCTTACCCTAAACCTAACCCTAACCTAAACCCTAATTCTATCTCTAACCCTAAACTTAACCCTAACCCTTACCCTTACACTAACCCTATCCCTAACCATTAGCCTTACCCTAACCCTAACCCTAACCCTTACCCTTACCCTAACCCTAAACCTAACCCTAACCCTATCCTTAACCTTACCCTAACCCTAACCCTAACCCTAAACCTTACCCTTACCCTAACCCTAACTCTAACCTTACCCTAACCCTTACACTTATCCTAACCCTAAACCGACCCCTAACCCTAACCCAAACCCTTACACTTACCCTAACCCTAACCCTAACCCTAACCCTAAACCTTACCCTTACACTAAACCTAACCCTAACCTAAACCCTAATTCTATCTCTAACCCTAAACTTAACCCTAACCCTAACCCTAACTCTAACCCTAACCCTTACCCTTACACTAACCCTAACCCTAACCCTAACCATTAGCCTTACCCTAACCCTAACCCTAACCCTTACCCTTACCTAACCCTAAACCTATCCCTAACCCTAACCTTAACCTTACCCTAACCCTAACCCTAAACCTAAACCTTACCCTTACCCTAACCCTAACCCTAACCCAAACCCTAAACCAAACCCTAACCCTAACCTTAACCCCAACACAAAACCTAAACCTAACCGTACACTTACCCTTACCCTAACCCTAACCCAAACCATACCCCTAACCCTAACCCTAACCCTAACCCTTACCGTTATTCTAAACCTAACCCTAACCCTAACACTCACCCTTACCCTAACCCATACCCTAACCCTAACCCTAACCCTAACCCTAACCCTACCCCTAACCCTAAACCTTACCCTTACCCTAACCCTAACCCTAACCCTAAACCTTACCCAAACCCTAAACCTAACCCTAACCCAAACTCTAATTCTATCCCTAACCCTAAACTTAACGCTAACCCTAACCCTAACTCTAACCCTAACCTTACCCTTACACTAACACTAACCCTAACCCTATCCATTAGACTTACCCTAACCCTAACCCTAAACCTAAACCTAACCCTTACCTTTACCCTTGCCCTAACCCTAATCCTAAACCTAACTCTAAACCTAACACTAACCCCTAAACCTAACCCTAACCCTAACCCTAAATCTTACCCTAACCCGAACCCGACCCTAAACCTAACCCTAACTCTTACCCTAACCGTAAACCTTAACCTAACCCTAACCCTAACCCTAACCCTTACCCTCACAATAACCCTAACCCTAACCCTGACCCTTACCCTAACCCTAACCCTAACCCTAACACTCACCTTAACCCTAACCCTAACCCTTACCTAACCCTTACCCTTACCCTAACACTAACTCTAACCTTAACCTTAACCCTATCCCTAACCCTAAACCTTACCCTTATCCTAACCCTAAACCTAACCATAAACCTAACCCTAACAGTAACCCCTAACCCTAACCCTAACCCTAAACCTTACCCTTACCCTAAACCCTAACCCTAACTTTAATGCTAATCCTAACCCTAACCCTAACCCTTACCTAAACCTAACCCTAACCCTAACCCTTACAATAATCCTAACCCTAACGGTACCCATTACCCTTTCGCTAATTGTAACCCTAACTCTAACCCTAACGCTGAACCTTAACCTAACCATAAACCTAAACCTAAACCTAACCCTAAACCTAACCCTAACCTTAACCCTAACCCTAAGCCTAACCCTAAACCTTACCCTAAACCTAACCCTCACCCTAATCCTTAACCTAACACTAACCCTAACCCTAACCCTAACCCTTACCCTTTCCCTAACAATAACCCTAACTCTAACCCTAACCCTTACTCTTAACCTAACCCTAACCCTAACTCTAACACTAACCCTAACCCTTAACCTTACCCTAACCCTAACCCTAACCTTAACCCAACCCAAAACCTAAACCTAACCCTAACCCTAACCCTTACCCTAGCCCTAACCCTACCCTAACACTAGCATATACCCTTACACGAACCCTAACCCTAACCCTAACCCTAATCATAACCCTTATCCTAACACTAAACCTAACCCTAACCCTAACCCTAACCCTTAACCTAACCCTAACACTAACCTAACCCCTAACCCTAAAACTTACCCTATACCT